>NW_027186457.1:19302929-19313239 GCF_028583685.1 Petaurus breviceps papuanus | reverse complement strand
GAGAGAGAGAGAAAGAGAAGAGAGAGAGAAAAGAGAGAGAGAGAGAGAGAGGGAGAGAGAGAGAGAAAGAGAAGAGAGAGAGAAAAAGAGAGAGAGAGAAAGAGAAGAGAGAGAGAAAAGAGAGAGAGAGAGAGGGGGAGAGAGAGAGAGAGAAAGAGAAGAGAGAGAGAAAAAGAGAGAGAGAGAAACAGAGAGAGAGAGAGAGAGCCAGAGAGAGAGAGAGAGAGAGAGAACATTGAGGCTGCTGATGGAGAATACGATAAGTAGTATACAAGTGTGGGAATGAGGAGATACAGCACAAAAGCAAAGAGCAGCTATTATGGAAACGGGTCTCTGTGGTCAGTGGTCCACAGCAGTAGCAGAACACCAAATGGAATAAGCCAGTCATCAGGAGTGCTAGTCCTCCCCAAACCCTGATTCTGTGCCCTAATCCAACTTCCAGATGCCCATTTACTATATGTACCTCTAAAGACAAGAACTGTTAAAGAATGAGTACAATATCAACTGAAAACACGGGGCACTGTCTATAAGTCTTTGCCTACTTAAAGGAGGACAGCCAAGGAGTGCTACATCAGCTGACCTTTGCCTTTCCTAAAATTTCCCATCTCGGAATTGCCAACAAACTTCCTAAGGCAAAGAGAATCTGTGTAGCAGAAGATTTAGGAAATGTTGCTCATTATTTATCGTTCATATGCTGAATAAAACATTGCTTACAGTTAAGCGCATTCTATTATTTTCTGTGGTGAAACAACTCCAGTAGGAAAGTATCACACACCTGGTGCTCGGTGAAATATTGCAAATTCAAGGAAAATGTAGGATTTAATAAGATGGGATTGGGAATTGATACTGTTTAGGAAAATCCACATGTTCAAAATCCCCTTAGATTAGGGAGTCAGCATAATCTTCTAGAGAAGAGTGTAACTGGGTAATAGGTATTTCATTTTCTTACCAACATATAAAGCTTGATTTCCAGGGGTGGAGAACCCGTGACTTTGAGGCCACATGTGACCCCCTAGGTCCATAAGTGTAGCCCTTTGATTTTGGATTTCATCAGAGGACAGCACTTGAGGACTTAGGAGGCCTCATGTGGCCTTGAGGCCACAGGTTCCCCACTCCTGAGCTTGACACTTTTCCTAGCACTTCTACTCAGTATATTAAAATGTTATAATTGCTAGGGATGAAGTAAAGATTCCAGATTCTGTTGTCCCCATTAAATAAGATCATGTTAGCAGCTGGTCACCTAATACTTTATTTCGTCTAGTCACCCAAAGACCCTTTCTTATGCCATTCTGGGCCCTATGTGAGACATAATATCAAGACTGGTGTCAGGGCTTATTTTTCTTACTCAGAGTGACCTGCATCTTGGTGAATCCATTAGAATTTTATATCATTTAGTCTGTAGGGCGTGGTGGAAGTTGTTTCTGAAAGTGGCAGTATATGAAGAACTCAATATGTACCAACCACTAGAAACTAGTCTAAAATAAGGAGAAATGAGAAGACCTTGTTATGAAGGAAGACCCTGGGTTATTTATAGAAAGAAGATTTATTTGGGAAATGAAACTTAAGGCAGCACAGTGATAAAATGGTGAAAATTTCCAAAAATCAAATTTATCCTCAAAAGATAAAGGGGCATACTGATGTTGGGGAGATCCTCCTCTGTGATGAACTTATGGAAGGAGATGGACCAGTGCCATAGGTTGGGTTGTGATCTGCAATTATGAGGTGAGGGAGAAGGGGTTGATGGGGTTATAAATTCATTGGATTTTAGGAATATAATTTATCACGAGTTACACCAATGCCCCTTCTCAGCACTTCAATGTATCTAAAATTTGAGAGAAAAAATAAAAGGGTAAATTTTAAGCTGGAGACCAGTCTAACACTACAACTCATCAAATGACTTCTTCTGACATCCTGGATGTCCTCACCAGCTACCCCATTTCAAGCCTTTCTGGCATTCCTGAAATCCAGTTTGTTTGCTGTTTAATTGTTCAGGAATAAAGAATTGTGTTTTAACTATAGCTATAACTCTATTCCCCACTTGCTGAGTAACCTTTGGAAATTCAATTAGTTTTGTGGTTTTATGTCTCTTTTTTTGGTTGATGTCCTATAAAACTCGTTTTGATGCCTTTGAGAGGTTTATCAACAAGTGAGCTCCACACTGCTATGAAACAAAATGAGAAATGTTTCTTGTTTCTATTCTCCTCATCCATAATACATACCCTTGAGAGCAAGAATCTTCTGGTATATGTTTTTTAACAACTGATTCCTTAGAAAGAAAAATGTACATATGGCACAATTGTAGGTGTAATCTGCATCATTAACATTCTCTCCATCACTTTCATAAGCCTAAACAGTCAATAAAACAATAAATAAAACCCTGATTTGTAATATTTAACATTTCCTGAGATATAAATGCTTATCCTGAAATTTTGATGATTGACTCTGGGGAGTCAGTTGGAGCTGGTTCCAGCATACCCCCGATTTAGGATGAAGAGGGCAAAAGACTTGAAAAAAATAATATACTCTAAATACAAATTTGTATCTTATTGAGCAACAAATTACTTCCAGGGAGTACCTGAGCTAGATGAATTAATGTCTTTTATTTTAATATTTTCATTTACTTTTAATTTATGGAATAAAATAAGTGCTTCCATTACATAATATATATATTTTTTAAAAGATGATTAATGTCTTTTGAGGAGAGACTACACCTGAGATATTTTTTTGGTAAGGCAGCTCCCTTGCCTTATCAGCAAGGTAGCTCCCTCCATCAAATCATATCAGTACTTGCCCTGTATATTATACTTTTAGAGTTTTCTGGGGCACTAAGATTTTAAATGACTTGTCCAGAGTGCCAGTGTATGTTGGTATTGGGAATTTGAACCCATATCTTTCTAATTCTTGTTTTTGTTTTGTTTTTTGTTTGTTTTGTGAGGCAATCAGGGGTAAATATCTTGTCTAGGGTCACACAGCTAGTAAGTGTTAAGTCAGATCTCTCTAACTGTGAAGTCAACTCCCTATCCACTATGCCATGACACTCACTCCTCAATGACTCTAAAACATGACTTAGTAACAGATTATAGCAGTAATGGTATTATAATCTTGGAAAATGGATCACTTACATGAAGTCATTCTTCAGTCAGGTTTTTTCATTATAAGTTCCTTGGCAATAGGGGTTACTTCTTATTAAATATTTTTTTTCCCTTTTCCAGCACCTAGAATTGTGCCTTGCTCGTAATAGACATTTAATAAATGTTCTGAATGGAAGTGGATTGAATTTCCTTCATAATGTTCTGACCATCACTAAAGAGTTAATGAATCTCCCTGAGTGTCTAACATATGCCCAGGGATTCTCAACTGTTTTTGCAAGAATCTGATTTGGGAAAATATTTGGCAAAGGAAACATTGGAATTTTAGAATAAGAAATAAGTATTACTGTCATCCAGTTTTCTCAATCACAGAGTTTTTTTCATGACAGGAAAAGAGAAATTTAAATATTATGAAGTAAAATGATAAATTCACAGGAATCCTGCAATACACATATATTAACATTAGCCGCATGTAGTATAAAAATGGAAAATTCCATATTTTGTCTGCTTCCAGAGCCCAGTGCACCCAAGAGACACTTAATTAAGAGGACTCTAAACTGTAAGTTTATTAAACAAGCATTCTGAAGATGGTGAATCCTTTACTTTTAAATACAATTTCAGAATCCCACCCTGCTGTTAGTTACAGTTATGATCATTTGTTTATTGGCACCCTACAATTTACAGTTTCTATTTATAAATGAAAAGAATTACTGTGGTTTTATCACTTGGATTTTCTCTCTCTTCCAAAGCAAAAAATATTCTATTGCTGTTTAATATTCTTTTGCACATCAATGTATTGAATTTTATCTATAGACAATTTGTAATAATTAAGACTATTTGAGCAATATGTGCTCCTTTAAAAAAGCCTCAGTGACTGTTCATTTCTGGATATAGCAAGTGAAGTGTCCAATGTCACAGTCCTACTTAATGACATGGTTCTAGGAAGCCACATGGTGACCAGGAGTTTCTACAGGTGCACATGGATAGATGAAGGCCAAGGATGAATGTAGTAGTCCTGGCAATTCCATGGTGGCCTTCACATACAGAAGGTGATAATTAGTAGTTCTGTAATGCCTTGAAGTGGGAATTAGTTGATAGCTCTAAGATCCCAGGGAGGGGAATTGGAAACGATGTAAAACACTCAAAGAGTAAAACACAATGAAACCTACTGTATTTTAGAGGCCACTTGAGGGGCTAGAAAAACCCATTTTCTTAAACTTAATAAAGCACCCAGAAAGATAAGGAAAATTATATGCAGCCCACTAAAAAGAGAATCTGCGAAAAGGCAAAATAATCCATAGGAGCAACTGTGTATTCTTTGAAAAAAAATTCTTCCAGAGAAGTGTTTACTCATTCTTCTATAGTCCAACACTAATTTAATAATCCATCAACTTTCAACCTTCCAGCTAAAAGAAATCCCTTCAAATGCCTTTTTATCTTTATCTGCTTCATATATGTGTGTATATGTATATATGGGTGTGTTTTCTTCTAACTGAAAACTATTCTATCCTTTCTAGTTTTAATTCTGGCAAATTTCTCAGGATGGACTTCCCCTCCAAAAAGAAAATTGGGAAATCTTTCAAAACAATTTTTTTAAGCAGCTTTCTTTTCAACCCTGCTGTCCTAAAGAGAGTAAAGGGTATAAAAAACAGAAGTTGATTTTAATGAATTCTAAAGTATTCCTATCCAGGGTAATGATCTAACCATTCCTCGCCTTTATAGAAAGTGTACATTTCAAAATTCAATTTTTTTCTTCAAATTTCCAAAGCAAACTATCTCAAAAAAAGAGCAATATAAAAAGAAGTGTAACTTAAGCACAGTTTTCAGGTTTGATCTCATGGTAACAATTCCACAAGATGTAAATGTAGAATGTGAGAAAGAGCAGATTGCTGAACTAATAGATTATTATCTAAGCTATTGGGGTATCTACTTTCTGCTTGCTTTTTCAACTTGAACTACCTTTGGCACAATCTACTGCAATGTCTTTCTGGAAATTTTCAAGCTTTTAAAAAAATTAATTTGTTTATTTTTAGTTTTCAACAATCAATTTTATAGGTTTTGAGCTCTAAATTTTCTCTCCATCTTTCCCCTCCCTCTTCCCCAAGATGGCATGCAATCTGATGTAAACTCTACATGCACAGCCATATTAAACACACTTCCACATTAGTCATGTAGTAAAGAAGAATTAGAACCAAAGGGGAAAACTGCAAGAAAAAAGAAACAAAAAGAGAAAGAAAGAAAGAAAGAAAATAGTATCCTGTGTTCTCCATTCTGACTCCATAGTTTTGTTTTGTTTCGTTTTTTTCAGATGTGGATAGCATCATGAGTCTTTTGGAATCATCTTAGATCATTGTGCTGCTGAGAAGAGCTATGTTTATCAGTCAGTCATCACACACTATGGCTGTTGCTGTTTCCAGTGTTCTACTGGTTCTGCACACTTCACTCAGCATCAGTTCATGTAAGTCTTTCCAGATTTTTCTGAAGTTCACCTGCTCTCCATTTCTTATGGAGCAGTAGTATTACATTACATTCATATACCCTAACTTGTTCAGCCATTCCCCAATTGATGGGCACCTCTCAATTTCCAATTGTTTTCCATCACAAAAAGATCAAATTCACTTTTTATAGATCTCTCTTGATTCTCTCACTTATTGATGGTTCTTCCTACCTTTAATTAATTGTATTTATTTTTATTTAGTTTTCTCTGTGTATCCCCCCTTTATACCAAATGTAGCTAGTCCCCAATCCTATCCTAGATCATGCTTCACATCCTATTCCACAGTCCATCTGAAACATGCCTTATAATATAAACTTCTTGAGGCCAAGCTTACTTCAGTTTTTGTCTTTTTATTAGCTAACCCCTCACTGGATCTATTCCTCTTGTGGCCTGCTAAGCATACCACAAGTAATCTTCATTTTTGTTTTGTTTTATATTTTTTTCTCATTCATTCTGAATAAGGTGGCTTCCTAATTACCAAATTTAATGCATTCACCATTACCCTTGATAGAATATCCTCCCTTCTTCTCAGAGATATTATAATGTCAATCATCAACCTTCTCTCTTGTATCTTCAGTCCCCTTGTTATCTATTTCTTTCCCCTAATCCTGCAAACATGCTCTATTCTCTCTTATTTTTAACAACATTGATGTTATTATCCATTTCACAGTTGAAAAAATTGAGGCAAACAAGTTAAATGACTTCCCTGGGGTTACATATCTAGTAAATGTTCATGACTGGATTTTTCATAGATCTTCTCGACTCCAGCCCAATACTCTATCTACTGGACCAGCAAGGTCATCTAGTTCAACTCCTTCACATTTTCTAAATGAGAACCCTAAGATGTCTTGATGATCATTTAATTAATCCTCACATTTCATAAGTGAGGACTCTGAACCCCTAAAAGATAAATGACTATTCTAAGGTTATGTAGCTAGTAAGTGACTAAGAGAAATCAAGTCTTCTTACTCTACACCAAATACTTTCCATATACCAGGACACCTCCCTTGGAGTTTAGACTTTTCCTTTCTATAATTCTTTAGGGCAGGAAGAAAGTAGCTTAAAAATGTAGGAACTAGTTATTGGGAAATTCCTAAATAGGTAAAAAAAAAAGATTAAAAATAAAAAACAATTTTTAAAATGCTACCTCCTTTCAAATTTTGTGTAGGTTCATGGTGTGTGAAACTGTACAGATTCAGCACGGCAATCCCAAGCTCTTTAGAGAAATCTTACCATCGCCTCAGTATGCAGATATCATCATAAAATGACGATATGAGCTCCAGACATAAAATTAAGGAAGAATAGTATTCTAGTCGTCTCCCTAAAGACTACTTTATGACTTCATAAACCATGATGACCAACATATTAGTATCTGATGTTTTGTAGTAATGCTTTGCCAGGGTTTTTTTTTTGTTTTGTTTTGTTTTTGGAAAAGAATCATAAGCTACCCAGTAATATATGGCTAAATGTAGAAAAAGTGTATTGATTCCCTCATGATCCCACTGTTGTTTTAGGCTATATGAATGTTTATAATCAGAAGAAAATGTATATCTTTTAATTCACGTCTGGTAACATATGATTAACTAATTGGTGTTAGCAGGCATTCTACTTGTTAATGGAGTCATCTAAGTGGTAATCCCAAAGTAGTAAAGCAATATGGGAAGCAATCCATGTCTTCTGAGCTCATTATCACAGAGACCACAAACTGAGGTACTTATGAGCACAAGTAACATTTATTTGAGAGCAGCATTCTTTTATTTCTATTTTATGGAGTTTCCATTGCTGATGTCAGGAAAGACTAATTGCTTTGGAATGCTATGCTCTTCTGAGCAACCATTTATTACAAGGGCTATGGTATGCAGAGCAGTATGGTAAGCTTTCTGCAGGGGCACCAAAAGAAGTGTAGATGTGGGACTTGGTCACAGAAGCTTACATATAGAGATGAGAAGAACACTAAATAATCTAAGAAAAATACAAATTAGCATGCATGAGTTCACTGGAAAAGCACAAACATGTAATGCATATATGTGCATTTATGACCTTGACATGCACATTCATATATGTACATATACTCATATGTGTATAAATGGCCTTTGTATTATCCTAAACTTTTCTCTCTCACTCACCCAACACTTTCAATTCATTGGCAAACATAGCTATTTCTACCTTCCCAACATCTCACATGTATGCCTCCTTTTCTCCACTCACACAGTCACCATTCTAGGCCAGATGCTCATCACCTCTCATCTGGTCTATTTTCATAAACTTGTAATTTGTCTCCTTTCTTCAAATCTTTCCTCACTTGAATTCATATGTCACTCAGCTTCCAGATTGATTTTTCCCAAACTCCAGTGACTCCTTATTAACTCCAGAATCAAATATAAAGTCCTTTGTTTGGCAATTTAAACTTCTTCCAACTTGATTCCTTCCAGCCTTCTTCTGTTTAACTTTTCTCCTTGTATTCTACAATTCATCTATGCTGACCCACATGCTGTTCTTCAAATATGTTACTTTCCATCTCCAATCTCTGGGCCTTTCTTTGCATTGGCTGTGCCCCATTTCTGGAACGCTGTGCTTTCTCCTCCTCCTCATTGTTTCTCTGACTTCCTTTAAGATTCAGATCATATCATATCTGCATGAAGTCTTCCCTTTCTTCCTGTGCCATTTAGGCAAATAATCCTTTCTGAAAAAAGCTATTTAAATAGTTGACTAAATGTTATCAATTGATAAACATGGGGGATGTTCACTAGTCAAGGGGTCATGAGTGATGGCACTAGAAACCATCTCTAAGCCCTCATAGTTATCCCACTACCCCTAGTATTTCTGAGGGGAGATATAGCAGCCACTCTCTAAGGACCTGACTCCTCCACTGACAGCAGTGAGAGCTGGGAATGGGAGCCCAGAGCCTGGATTACAATGAAATACAGTCTGTTTTTGCTCCTGGAAGTGGTGTTAAATTGCTTCCCACTCAAAAATTCGGAAACTTTTCGGACCAAAAGGTTCCTTCTGATCATCACTCTCTAATGTATAGTGTCTAGCCCTTTTAGAAGGTAAGTTCCTTGAGGCAAGAAATGCCCCTGCTTTTATCTGTAGCTCCAATATTTAGCATAATGCTTGACACATTGTAAAGACTTAATAATTGCTTTTGATTAATATGTAAGGAAACACACTCATATCTATCCATCTATCTATCTATCTATCTATCTATCTATCTATCTATCTATCTATCTATCTCTCTCTCTCTCTGTATATATATATATATATATATATATATATATATATATATATCCAAATAAAAGCATGTGAAGGCAGCCTCTAATAATTATGGTCACTGTCATCATTACTGTCATTACATCATCTTCACTAATGATCTAATATCCAAGATGTGTGATCCATGGTTGAAGGGGCCCCTTCCCAGAAAAGAGGCTCCTGGTTTGTACTCACACAGTGTTCATATTCATGCTTCATGTGGTCTGACCCCAGAAGACGGTAATCAGGCTTTGGCTCACCTCTCTCTGGCTCATTACACTCCCATCTTGGATTAGTTCCCCAAGGAAAAACTCAAGAAAAAAATTTAAGAATTGCCCCATGTTTACATTATCTCATTTAAGTTTCATGAATATTTTTTAAGAACCACAATATTGTCATCTCCATTTTATAGATAAGGAAACAGAGGTCCAGAAGGTTTCAGTGATTTGTCCAGAGTCAATTTTCAAGATGGCTTTAGACTAGACTAAATTTGGAGTCAGGAAGACCTGTATTCAAATCCTCCTACTAATTAGTTGTATGACCTTGTAGAAGTCAGTTAATTTACATCATGCATTAATCTACTAAGTTATAGCCAGTTGTGTTCAGTCAGTGGCAGAAGCAGGTCCCCTCTTATTCCTGAGCTAGTGCTCTTTCCATTGTGCAGCACCATCTTCCACTTTTGAAATCAGATTCTGAGGTACTTGTCTATTCCTGCAACCACAGTAATAAAAGGCGGTATTGCTCAAAAGTCCCAGATACCAACGTTTATGGGGCTCTATCTAACTATTGGTAACAATAGTAGAGAGAATGTTATTGCCGCCATTGTGTTTGGTCTTCATCTTCCAAAATTCAATATGTAATATTTCATCTAATGTCAGTACTCCATCCCCCAGGTGCTATGCATCCTGGATGGATAAAGGACAGTTTAATCTAAGCTAGGGTATCGTTGTACTGGCAAAGGGTGAATATGATTCCATTACATATCAAGTCAAGTTAATTCTTAGTTACTCTACTTTTGCAAGACTGTGATGGAGCGGGGTGGGGAAGACAGGGAGTGACAAAATGTTAGAGATGGAAGAGTTATCTTCAATCAAAAAAGCATCTATTAAATGTCCGTTGTGTGCCAAATACTGTATAACTGGCTATTCACAGGAAGGAAGGAAGGAAGGAAGGAAGGAAGGAAGGAAGGAAGGAAGGAAGGAAGGAAGGAAGGAAGGAAGGAAGGAAGGGAGGGAGGGAGGAAGGGAGGGGGGAGGGAGGGGGAGGGAGGGAGGAAAGAAAGAAAGAAAGAAAGAAAGAAAGAGAGAGAGAAAAAAAGAGAGAAAGAAAGAGAGAAAGAAACAAAGAGAGAGAAAGAAAGGAGAGAAGAAAGAGAGAAAGAAAGAAAGGAGGGAAGAAAGAGAGAAAGAAAGAAAGGAGGGAAGAAAGAAAGAGAGAGAAAGAAAGAAAGAAAGAAAGAAAGAAAGAAAGAAAGA
>NW_027186457.1:19186197-19302529 GCF_028583685.1 Petaurus breviceps papuanus | reverse complement strand
GAAAGAAAGAAAGAAAGAAAGAAAGAAGGAAGGAAGGAAGGAAGGAAAGAAAGAAAGAAAGAAAGAAAGAAAGAAAGAAAGAAAGAAAGAAAGAAAGAAAGAAAGAAAGAAAGAAAGAAGGAAGGAAGGAAAGAAAGAAAGAAAGAAAGAAAGAAAGAAAGAAAGAAAGAAAGAAAGAAAGAAAGAAAGAAAGAAAGGAGGGAGTAAAAGAGTAACCTGACTTCAAGAAGTTAGATACATCCTCTAATTTTGTAGCTAAAGAAAATGAGGTCCATACCTGAAAGACTACATGCTAGTTAGTGGCAGAACTAGGAACAGAATTCTGTCTCCTGACTTTTGGTTCTCTTTTTTTAGGGTATACATCATCTTACCATTTTATTTTCCCCTATTAATAGTTACCACTTATATGACAGTTTCAGGTTCGTGAAGTACTTTGCACATATTATTACATTTGATTCCCACACCTACACTGAGGTGGATGTTATTATTAGCCACATTTTAAAGATGAGCAAATTGAGACTGAAAATTGTTAAATGACTTCCCCAGGGTCACTTAGTAAATATATGAGGTAGCATTCAAATCTAGGTCTCCTTACCTCCAAGTCCAGTGCTGTATCTACTATGTCAGTCTACCTCTTACACCACTGCTCCCTAATGCATATTTCCCTCACAAATCAGACCATTCTCCCCCCACCCTTTCAACATAGCAACCATTTATTCCCCAATGTTTATCCTTATTACTATTTCCCTCGTTTGGAATGCCCTCACTTCTCTCCACTGTCTAGTCAACTTTTCAAAGGCCACATCATCTAAGTAAATTGATTATTCTAAGTAAACCCATCTGGATATCTCCTTTCTTTGATTTTTTTTTGTTCTTGTAGTCCTTTCACCAAATTTATGATTCAATTGTTTCATATGTCTTGCTTTTAAATGCTCAACTAGATGGGAAGTCTTTGGAGGGTAGCACTTACTATGTGCCAGGGAGTGTGTGAGGTCCTGGGATTAAAAAGATAATTAAACAGAGCCTGTGCTCAAATTACTTATGTTCAACTATGAGATAAAACAAATAAATACAAGATAAGAAATGATTATATTAAGGAGAAAGATCCAGACAAAGGTATTAAAGAAGTAGGAGTATTAAAAAAGACATATGACTTTCCTCCTAATAATCCAGTCATATAGGTATTGCAGGTATCATTAAAGTATTAAAGAAGACAATAAACACATTCATCTGAAGAAGAGGAATAGGGAGGAGTTAAGGAAGATAAGGAGTATACACACATACATATAGGTAATCACAATTAGGTTTTAAAGAAACAAAAAAAAATAGTTTAAGGTTAACCCTAATTTGGGGCTGCCTCATGGATGTGCCTGTAGAGCATTAGATCTGGAGTCAAAGAAGTAGGCTTGTATCACAACTCTGTTACTTTTTCTCCTCTCTGGCCTCATTTTCCTCATCTGTAAAATGAGAGTGAGGGACTGGGCCATCTAAAAGGTCTTGTCCAGTTCTGCCTATAATAATAAGACAACTTAATTATCTAAAACATTTCTTGAATATGTCAGTTAATCAAGATGTGACATTCTCTACTCTTGAACAGTGTTGAATTGGCCATGGACATTTCTCAAAATCACTAGGGCTTTCCTATGCTTAAACAAAAACATTACTACTTTTCATATGCTTATTGGCAATATGGATAGTGTGGTAGATTTATATTAAGGAGGACTGGATTTGAATCCAATCTTAGAAACTTTTGGGTATCTCATAACTCTCCAGAATAACAATATCTACAAGTTAGAAGGCTTCATTAAGTATAAGCTGTACCATTCTACCTCTCGAAGTCTCCATTTTCTCCTATGTTGAATGGCTTATAATTATACCTGCAATACCTACATGACTGGATTATTAGGAGGAAAGTCATATGGAAACTTTAAAACACTATGCAAATGTGAATTGCTTTATTATTAATATTTGGGTTGCCTTTATCCTCAATTTTACTTTTCTACCAAAAATTGTTTATTCATAAGAAAAAAATCAAAGTAAACACTAAAGGCAAAGGATATATATCTTCTTATGTCAACTTCATAGAGATGAAGCACGATTTCTTATTCTAACGTGAAAAAGCTTGGGCAGTGGATAAGCCAAAGTGAAGGCAGGCGGGAACAAGAACAGATGTCCATGCTCTTCTAGGCAGTGCTAATTAACAGTGTTTAAATGAAACAAGTTTATCTTTGTTAGCATGTCACTCGCATACCACTCCTGTTGAGCATTAGCAAACACCCTGTACATGATAGTTGCATTGTATGCTGTCATAAAAGCGCCATTTGTATTTTTGAGCAACTGTGGAATGGGACTTGCCTGCCAGCTGTCAGGGAAAAGATAAGCAGTTTCATTTCCAGTTAATTTATCTAATCCTAATTCTATTATTATTATATTATAATTATTGAAATGCTTCAGGCAACAATCTAGAGAACAAACAAACAGTAGGAGCTCCAAATAATTTAGAAGTGATCTGAAAGGTCTAATAGGATATACATCATTATTTCACTTTTTAACAAAAAGTTTAATATTTTAGATGCTCAGCTGGACCAGTTCAGTTAAGAACATGTTTGAATCTACCTTCTAAGCCTGTGCACACTGAGATTTATAATTCAGTCACAAAATCTTTCTTCAGATGACAAAAAAGGACATGGTTCATAAATAAGCTCTTTTATCGATTTAAACTATTCATCTATGATACTCATTCTAGGAGAATCCTCACAAGAGAACTTTACTAGTTTCTGAAGAGTCTTTCTTCTCATCTACTTGGAACTACTAAGAAAATGGCTTAGATGTTTTCTTTAGGTGATGATTTTGTGGTCAGATGATAAATAAGTCTTTCGGGGGATTCATTTCCATTGCAGGGTGTATTATTGATTACTTAGGGGAGGAAACAAACTTTACAATTATAATATGGGAGAAATATGGGCAGATGAGAGTTCACCTGAAAAATATCTGTGCGTTTTAGTGGACAACAAAGTCAATATGAGTCACCAGTGTGATACGGGAGCCTAGAAGGTGAATGCAATCTTGGGGATCATACAGGGAGGCATAACATCTTAGCTTTCCCTTCTTCTCTACCCTGGTCAGACTACATCTAGGACACTGTGTGAAGTTTCTGAGGTCACATTTTGGAAGGATATTGAGAAGCTGGATAATATTTAGATGGTGAAAGACTAAGTTTATGTCATGTAATTATCAGTTGGACAAACTGGCTTAGGGTCAGAGATACACAAGACGACAGGTAGCTATGATAGCTTCTTTGAATATTTGAAGGACCATCATATGAAAGAGGGATTAGAGTTGTTCAGTTTGACCCTAGGAATCAGAATGGTCACAAAACATGGACATCAGTGGAAGCAGAGGGGGTAAGTTTCAAAGTGTCAAATTTAGACTCATTCTTTATAAGAGTTGAAGCTATTCCAAAGTGAATTGAGCTGCCTGCTGAGCTAGTGAATTTCCCTTATTTGGTGGTCTTTTAGTCAAATGTATTCAACCACATCTTGATGTTGACGGGAGTATTGTTCAGGTTTGGGTTGGACTAGATGGCTTCTAATGACTCTCCCAATGCTGTGATTCTATAAAATGAAGTGGTTATTGTCCTTTTAAAAAATCCTTCTCTGAAGTCATGTCATGTCATATCTTTTCATTCTCAAAATCTGTGTCAGAAAAGTACATCATACCAAGTGTAAAAACTTTGAGTATGGACTGTGACAGACTATATGGGAGACCCAGTCGCATAGAATCAGAGACTCCAAGTTGGAAGGACTTCAGTAGCCAACTAATCCAACTCATATGTAAACAAGAACCCCTCCATCTATCCCTAAAAGTACATACAATATGCGGTATTCTAGCCTTTCCTTGAAGAGCTTCATTGAAGGGGAACATATTATCTACTTCTCCCTGGCCTCCCAACCCAAGGCAATTCATTTCTTTTTAGATGGTCTTAAATTGCTCCTTATGTCAGGCTTCAATTTGCCTCTTTGTATGTAGCTATGCTGTGTACTGATATCTTCTCTTTGACAAACTAAGCCTTTGTTCCTTCGAACATTTCCCAGAGGAATGAGCTGGAGGCCCTTCAGTATCCTTGTTTCTGTTCTCTGGACGCCTTCTAGCTTATCAATTTCCCTACTAAAATCTGGTTCCTAAGACTGAACATGATGATCTGGATGTGTAGGAATTACAGTCTAGTCACTACAGCTTTTACTTGTGGAATTTATTTCATGAACCTACATGATAATTTACAAATATTTGTGCACTTTTATCTCACTAGATTCAGAGAATTACTGTAGCTAGACAAGATCCTTTTTGAATCTTAATTCTCTCATCTGACTTGCTGGCACCAGAAACTTGTTTTTATGTGTTTGTATGGTGTGTGTGTGTGGGTGGGTGGGTGTGTGGGTGGGTATGGGTGTTTTCCTCAAATCAATTTCAGACTTCTGGAATCCCTTCTCCTAGAAGGTTGGATTGACTGCTTCATTCTTCCACCAGTACTTTCACAGTTATTCTCCCTCATTTTCACCATAATTATGCATTGAGATGCACTTTACCAATTAGTGTTCAGAAGCATGCACACAATAAGTACTGAATTAAAGATTTTGGATGGTCATCATGAGAGAAATCACCCATTTAATGCATGCTACAAACTCCACGCATGGCAGGATGAATTAAATTTGAACGTTGAAACCACTGTTTAGATTAATTCCATGTTTAAGACAAAAAACTGGTGGTTGTTGTTGTTTAGTTTTGTTTTGTTACTGGCAGAAGTTATGTTTTGTAATGTGCTGTTTTCACCCACACATGTAAGATGTTAAATAGTGTAACAGAGGAATCTGCCACGAGCCACAATTCAGACTCTTTGGCCTACTTGATTGTCTGGAATAAACAACAAAATTTGATTTAAGAGAGGGAGTTGAAAAGGCAGTTGGAAATTCCCCCACACATTACATGTAAAAAGAAGACAAACAAACAAAACAATGAAGATTGATTTTTGCCCTATTTAAAGAAAAAAAACACTTTGATTTAGATATTACATATTAACCAAGATATCCTCCCCACTCTGATGTTTTTCCTTAATGTATTTTTTCCCTTCAATTTACCATTTATTTACTAAACTCTGCTCTGCTATCAGAGTTTTCATTTCTTTTTAAAGGGTTTGAGTCCTGTTCATATAAAACTTATTAAATGTATGCTTTCATCTATTATGTCATGATAACATGCATATAGAAATAAGGAGGAGCACTAATGTATTAATACCACCTTGGAGAATTTGCGGCAGAAAATGGATGACAGTCAGAAAAGATGAGAGAACAGATTGGTTGTGATCTGCACAGTTGGAAGAAGTAATATCACAAATCAATCAATCAATAAGCACTTTTTCAGTCTTACTTTACTATGTACTATGGATACAAATGCAAGAATTAAATAATTTCTTCTCATATCCCTTAAAGAACTAAAGTAAGAACTTAATATTTCCTGGCATTTTGCTGGTTTCCTTCCATGTCTGTGAAAAGACAATACACTAACACGACCAAAATATATTACTTAATTCACAAATTATACAGCTTATTCAAACACTGTTCCTTTCTAATTCACAAAAGAAGCATTTTCCCATAATGTAAAGGAAAGGTGTGGCTTTTTAGAAGAAGTCAAATTTATCATGAATACTGGTTTGGGCCATTCTATAATAAATTAGTATCATAAGCTTATGTGACAATTTATGATAATCTAAGGCCCTAGGGCCCTGGAGGTCTTTTAGTATATAGCCCAATTCCAGGCTGTGGCCTCAATTCATTTTGGGAGTATAGGAATATGTAAGAACCAGTGAGAGATCAAGGTCGAGTCAGTTTCTAGGGTTGCTAAGTCATATCTAAATGTCAGCTCAGACTTTAGCCACTTCCTTGAGACTGAGACTAAAATTATATTCAGAGATAATTCATAACACAAAAAAGCTGTGTCTCAAGATAGGCCCATGATATAGTTTACATTAGTTATTATATGCATGCTAGGTGACTGACTAACTATATATACTTCCAGTACATGAACTGCCATTTTTCTTAATGTCTTATAGGATCCTATTTCAAGAAGAGGAAGGGACTCCAAAAGTCATCTCATCAAACCCCATCATTTTACAGATAGGGAAAGTGAAGACCATAGAAACTAAGGGACTTCTCAGGCTCACATAGGCACAGGGCTTCAGAGGCAGGATATAAGTTGTGGGTCAGCTGACTCCAGAGACAGTGGTCTTTTCATTGTGTCCACTCCACCAGTTCATAAAGTGAACAGGGAAGGAGGACTTAGAAGTCCTACCAGAGTGTCCTCGTTTTATTCCATTTAAATCTTACAAATTTTGTGAATATATTCCATGAAAAATCCACCATCATTGTAAAAATGGAAATGGGGGGGGGAGGCAGAAGGGAGAATCTTGTTGTTGATTGGTAAGGTGAGAGAGACTTAAATTAAATATGTCATCTGAGATCATTAGAAGGCTTAAATAGTTATTCATGATTCAAATTCCCTGGGGGAGATATGCTTAGATCAAAGGATCATAAAATTTTGAGCTGAGAAAGACAATAGATTAGTCTTCTCATATGAAAAATGAAAATGAGGACCCAAGAGATGACTGGCCAAAAAGGCACCAATTAGTAAATGACAAATTCAAGATCCAGACCTAGCTCTTGTGACTTCAAATTGAGGCCTTTTCCCTTTTCTCCTCCTCACTTTATAGATGAAACTAAAGTTTGGAGCCATTAATTGACTGGTCAAAATTATGCATGATGTAAGTTAGAGAGGCAGGAAATGAGCAACAACCTTCAAATCTTTCCAATACATTCTAGCTTCATGGCCAATTTTTAAAAAAATGTGTTGGTAAGTGTATATGTATATAGTGTGTGTATGTGTGTTTGTATGTGTATGTATATGCATGTGCATATATGCATATTCACACAGTATATTCTATATATACACATATCTGTATACATGTATGTATATGTGCATATATAGTGTGTGTTATATTTACATTCAGAAGTCAATTAATTATAAAATTTTAATAAAAAGTGTATGACAGACTAGAAACAAGCATCATTTTGGCATTCAATATTTTCTACTAAATTTACAGAAAATGGTTGAAATTCAGAGGCAAAATCCTAGTTTATATGGAAGCCTGGAGAATTCCAAGACTATAAAAAATATAAAGGACATAGCTGAGAATCAGAAGCAAAAGTGGCGAGATAGTCATGCCAGGGCGTATGCTTAACCATAGGATGTGTACAACGTAATGTGTACTGAGGCTGGTAATGTAAATAAGAGCCAGGTTGAGAAGTTACTATGAAGATATGTTTCAAGACTCAAAGTCTATGTTGAGAAGAGACTGAAGATGATTGGTGGCACCAAGAGCAGAGTAGGCTTCAAGAACTGGAAGAGGAGTTTGAGATGGAGGGAGCGGAGAACAGAGATCTGATGACTGGCAAAATTGCATCGATGAAGAGTCTTACTAACATATTGTGGGTTACATGGTATGTTTAATTGAGTTTCAGCTTTGAGTCACTTATTAAGAACTACCTGGATAAAACTTATATCTAAAATACATATTTAGGAGAATTATTCACAGATGTGTACTAAATGGCATTTGGAAAGTAAGCAGAATGATAATGACTTCTGTCACATTGGCAATGTCAAATGGATCGAAAGAGTTTGGATAGAAAACACACACACACACACACACAATTACTCTTCCCTATATTCACTTTCATTTTTAAGGTGTGATGCATACAGTGTCAAATGAAGGAATGTTGACTTTACCTCCAATGTCTTGTCTTGTCTTCAGGAATTATAGGTGAACTCAGAAAAAACACTGACAGGAAGTCTGGCAACATCCTAACTAGAAAACCGGAGAAAAACTCTAAGCAGTCTTTATGACAAATTTCACAAACACACACACACACACACACACACACAAACACACACATACACGCATACCCTTCCTAAACTTTACAAAGTAAGTAGGGCTTCTCCGATCTCAAGAAAAAGGTAATGCTATAACTTGGAGACTTTTTATAAGGAAATAGGAAACAAAATGTGACATTTTTACAAACAACATTGACATATCTCAGGATGCAGATGGCCTATTGCCATAAATTTCATCTATTCATTTCTAGTTGCCAGATTCCTTTGTCCCTTCTATCCCAAGCTCCTGCCCCAGTTCTTGAGCCCTACTATACTCTTGGAGCCATCAATCTCTGCCATTCTCCCTTGCATTGTTTGGGTAATGAAACCTATCTTTATAGCGCTTTCACAATTTGACTCTACTGTCCTCTTCCAGTCTTAAGACACTTTCCTCCTTTCCACAAACTATATAGTCATGTCAAGTTAGCCTTCTTAATGTTCCACAAATAAACATTCCATCTCCCATTTCCATGCATTTGTGCTTTTTGTCACCAATTCCAGAATGCAGTCTCTCTTTGCTTTCATGTCTTAGAATTCCTACTTTCTTTAAAAGATCAGTTTAAGCACCATTTTCTACATGAGTCCTCCTTTGATTCCTTTTAAATGCTATCTCCATCTCCAAGTTATCTTGTATTTATAGTTGATATTTTGTGTGTGTTCTTATGGTCAAGAAGCCTTGGGTTCAAGTCCCATCTCTGACATTAGCTGCCTGTTGGCTCTTGGTGAATTATTGCCCAGAATACCTCTGCAAAGGCTTAAATTTCTAGGAAGGTGTTAATCTGAGTTGAAAGAGGAAGTTCTTCATTGGAAGTCCCCTATCCATATCAATGAAATAAATCTTAAGTGTTTCCCTCCCCTCACAAAAAAACAAAGAAAGAAAGAAAGGAAGGAAGGAAGGAAGGAAGGAAGGAAGGAAGGAAGGAAGGAAGGAAGGAAGGAAGGAAGGAAGGAAGGAAGGAAGGAAGAGAAAGAACAAAAGCGGCTTATCTACATACATGTTGTTTCTTCCAAAAGAATGTAAACTCCTTGATGGCAAGGATCATGTCATTTTTCCTTTATATTCTAAAGCCTCATGAAGTGCCTCACACCTCACAGAAATTTAATAAATGCTTATTAATCAAGATAGGGTCCCATTTTTATCCAATACTAAAATTGCCTAGAAGTTACTCTTTTTCAGATCTTCAGAATTTTTTCTAAGAGGACCAATAATGTAATGAGATGATGACTTCGCTTTTTTTTATGAATTGGATTTTAAGTGAGATATTTGTACAATGCACTCAGCTTGCTCTCTTCCATAGTCATCAAAGTCCAGTGGCAAGAAAAAAGTCAGGGCAACTGGTTATGACCCAGGATGCAGGAGATGATCATGGTATCTTTAATGTCTCACCAAGTTCCAAGTGCTCCACAGTGCCTGTTTCAGCTGCCTTTATGGCTACTGGGAAAAAAAAATGTTCTCATTCATCAATACTGCCAGGGCATGTCTTCACATATTTAGGTTAGACTTCATTCTAATTCACCAATGGGTTTGAGACCGGTCAGTTACCCTCAACCTGATTTAACCTACCTGACAAGATGGTTTTACCAGGGTGTGACCACTGCTACAACTTCTTAGAGTCAAAGGTGAGATCCGGATGACAAGTATAAGCCAAAGGTGAGTAAGCAGCCCTGAAAAGGGTTCAGAAAGCCCGTCCACCAGAAATACTACGGCATTCCTCCCTCAGCACCCACACACATCTTTTTTTTCTTATTGGAGAGAGAAAAAAGAGGAAAGAATTGTCCAAGAGAAGAAATACAGACACCTGCTGTGGCTGGCAATTGGGAGAGGATGGAAAAGGAATGTATCAGAAAGGACTGATTAGGAGAGCAAAAGAAAGCAAATGATGGAAGGGGAGGAATGTTGAAGAAAATTGAATACAATAAAAATATTCTGGTATCTCCAGGTAAATTCAGCTTTTCCCATAAGGATTTATCTTTTCATGGAAAGAAAAAAAAAAACATCCGGATAAGTGTTTTCTAATGCTGTTAATTGTTTTCATTATGCAATTATGTGCTTGCCTGAATCTCAGGCACATGCTGTTATTTGTATGAAATGTTTACTATCTATACTCAGTCCAGAAGAAGGAAGAAATTGTAAATCCGAGTAAAGCCCTCCCTCATAGCAACTTTTATGGTGATTGACATTATGAAGAGCACAATGGTAGATAATGTGAAAAATGTTGTGAATTCTTAGTTTGATTACGCATTTTAACCGTGTTTGCCTACTTCCAATCCCCAACACTTAGTACAGGTCTTGGCATATTATAAGCATTAAATATATTCTTGTTGATTTGACTTTAACTTGACTAGGTGCTAAGTTTAGAGAGATAGAAAAGAAACACTTGCTAGCACCAAGGAGGCTACATTCTTTCTTGTATGATGCTACAAGATTCCTTTTTTTTTTTTTTTAAGCAATCAGGGTTAAGTAACTTGCTCAAGGTTACACGGCCAGTTATTTCTGGGTGTGGTGCTGAGTGTCTGAGCCCGGGATTCGATCTCCAGGTCGTCCCAACACTGGAGCCAGTGCTCTTACTCGCTGTGCTACCTGGCCGCCCCGACAAGATTCCTTCTTGATGCATAATTCATGTCTTATCAAATTGTTGTAAGTACATCATCCAATGGTGTAGCTCCCAACCCACCCACACTTTGTTATCCTGTACAACTTTTTGCCCTGTCCTTCAATCATTAAAAGTAGGTTCGGGTGCTTTCCATTAAGTAGAAGTATCATCTTTAACCCATTGCTTCTCTTCACCCTGATTTCCAGTTTATCGGTAGGTCCCATCATTTTTGCTTCTGCAATATTTTCTTTTCAAAACTTTCTCCCTACTCCCCCTATTACTACTCTGTTTGAGGTCATCTTTATATCTTGCCTGAAAAAATAGATTATCTTAATTAGTCTTCATGGCTCTAGGCTCTCTCCACTCCAGCTAACCCATCTTGAATACTGATGTCATTTTTGTTTCCTTACTGCCTATGATCCATGGCAAATATGAGCACTAGCTCCAGTTGTGCTATTCAGAACCTAATATCTCATAATAATAACCACCTATCTATTAACCTCTACTCCTATGGTACTCATGTAGTAATCGTCCCAAATGCCAGAGGCTCTTCCTTTTGATGGTCGACTATTCACTGACTGCTCCTCTCTCTTTCCATTCCTGCCCCACCTCTTTTTTCCAGTCATATGTTAGATTGTGGTTCCCTTGAGAAGAGGGACTTTTTTTGCCTTTTATTGTATCCTCGGAGCTTAGCAGAGTGTCTGTCACAAAATAGGTGCCTAATAAATGTTTACTGACTAACCAATATATCTCTCTGATTATATCTTTTGTGATACATTGCACATTCAATATGTCAGTCATAATCTGCTGCAGTCTATTTATATCCATTTGCTTCTATCTCTCTACTGCCATTTGGGTTACCCAGAATTTTGAATTCTCTTTAAATAGAGAGAACTCTACCAGATTGTATTGTCTTGGCCTCCAAGGGCCAAACTCTTTAGAAGCACATAGCAGACAGACACTTGCTTAGAGCTTTAATTCTTTTTTTTTTTAATTCCCTTCCTCTTGCTAAAAGGAGCAAAGGCTCTCTCCCAAGTCTCTAGATTATTTAGTATTTTAAAAGTCTGTAACTCCCATTTTACCTTTTACTGAAATTCCCTGCCTCCCAAAAACCATTTCAAAGAAATTCAAAAGGCTCTATGTGGGTCAGAGCACCAGTGTTTTACTCAGTTCCCTAAGTTCTCTTCATCTACCATGAAAAGGAAGGGTCAGAGGAAAAACAATAATAAAGAAACTATTGCTTTTAATTTCAAATGTCTTGCTCCAAATTCCTGCCCATCACATGCAAGTGTGACTAGCAACAAACTTTTGTAGCTTTGGACTCCCATACATATTACTTTGCCTTAAGGCGTTAGGTGTAAAATATTTGATTAAGAGGACCTGGAGCCTGCTGAGGACTTTAACTAGCAGAAAATTTGATCCTTCTAAGAACTTATCCAGGAAAAACAGGATATTGACCTAGCAATTACTTTTGCTTTGTTATACCCTATGTCTCAGTGATATTCAAGCCAGGATTTCACATTATCATGGAATGTTGGAGTTAGAGAGGACCTTACTGGTCACTTAATGCCACCCATCCCTGACGAATTCCTCTTAAGTCACACTGAACACTTAAATGGCCATCTACCATAACAATTGAGGAGCAACCTACTCTCAATTGATGCAGTGTTTTGGATATCTTTGGTTAGTAAGATGTATTTCATTAAGCCAAGCCTAACTTTCAATTATTCTACTATAGAACAACTCAAATCACTCTTTTCCCTAACTAGTCTACAAATACCTGAAGATAAAAAACCCAGAATTCCTTAATCTGGTGCCTAGATTTTGCTAATATCTAAACTGTGACATCCCATTCCAAACTACTAAATATATTTCTTCTGGAGTCAGTTTGCCTCCACTAGTACAGAGGGTGACAATACCCAATCACTGGTCACTTGCCCCACCCACTAGTATCGGTTAGAACCCTGGTTCTAGCAGTCATCTTCCTCTTCCCAACCTCTCCTTATGACAACATGCCATCAAAATTGAATGTATCTTTTTCAAGGCATCTAGTTATAAGGAAGGCACTTTCTATACCATACTATTGAAACTTTTTCTATTGCCAAAATTGGAACAATTCAAGCTAGCACAAATTCAACCCTCCCTCTCAAGAAACTTACTCCTGTGTCTGCCCCCCAACAACCATAGCATAACCAAGCAGAAGCCATATAAAGTAGTCCTCATTCTCAAATCCAAAGCAAAGAACTTCATTTATCCCTCCTCCTTGGTACAAAATTATCTTGGCAGAACATGAAGAAAAGCCACTGAAATGCAGTGTTAAGTACATAAACAATTAAGTTTCAGCACCAGAGAAGACATAAAAAGTCCTCAGTGAGTCAGACTTAGGGTTTATAGCCTTGGGATTTTTCCCCCTGAGTCTGTATTTCAATAGCTTTTCTATTTTTGTTAAATATAAGTAGAAGAAGAGAAGGTTTTATTAGAGGTTTGCCAAGTAATTACATTTTCTGAAATGCCCTAAACAGTGCACTGAGATCTTCTGATGGCAGGCACCAGAAAAATACAAAGTATTATTAGATACAGAAGTTTGGTTCAGTGAATATTCTCAAGAATTGTTCACCCAACATATATGTATTTGAAAAGTCTTTCTCTCTCTCTCTCTCCCTGTTATATCATACCAGTGATTGTCAGTCTTTTCTGAGGAAAATGGCAGACTTTCACTAAATTTCACAGGATATGGAATAATTATTTCAGGGGAACCAGATGGTCAATGAAGCAGTCACTGCAAAAACCTCATGAGGACAATTAAATTCCAGCAATTAAACTGATGACTAAAGTTGATGGTAGCAAAATGTTAATGACATACTTTTCACATCCATTTTTGTCGGGGGCGGGGCAGGTAAGGAGAAGAGAGCCTCTCTCTTTTTCTCTCTCTCTGTTTTTCTCTCACTGTTTCTCTCAATTAAACCGAGTACAGCTGAAATAAAATAAGATCTTGCAACCTATTAGACCTAGAACTTTGTTAAGTGCAACAAGAAGTGTCTGAAGAATATCATGTTTGTCAACTGGAAGTAAAGTCTTGCTTTTAAAATATATATGTATGTATGTAGACATATACACATATGCATGTGTATCTGTGTGTATACATATATACAGGTATGATTATTAAAACAATCTTGAAAACAAGCCCATACATCCATGCCCAGAGAGTATGTCTAAAAGAAACGGAGTGTATACTTTGAGTCTCCTTTGAGTTCCCTTTGCCTTAATTTTTATGGGAATCTGTGCTGCCAATGATCTGAAACCATCCTCCAGGTGGCCAGTTCTTTGGTTAGAAATGTGGGATTGATTTTTAGGGTGTATTTGCCACCTCAAATTTCAATCTTCATTTAAAAACAAAAATATGAACTGAAAGAGAAAATTACCAAAATACCAGCTAAAAAGATCAGTAAATTGTACTGCTGGTACATATGTATGTAAGTACGTGCTTTTCCTCAAGTGGAAAGTATGATCAAGGTGTTTGTGTCCATAGGATGTTTATTCCACCAACATAGTGTTCTGAGAAACAAAATTATTGGAGAACTACTGTAATAACTAAAGAAACAAAATCTTCTTAGTTCAATATTCCAAAAGATTAATGATTTCTTCAGTTTTGATGTCCCCTCAATATATGTACACAGCTATGCTTCAATGTCTTAGTGGACAATCTCAATGAGAGGTTATGACATGACATAAGCTGAATCTAACATAGATATCATGGTCCATATTGACAGTCCTCTACCACAGCAAGGAAGAGAGGGCAGTATATCTGTGTGTATGTGTCTGTGTGTGTCTGTGTGTGTGTGTTCTCCTTTTCAAGTCTAACCTAAGTCATTAAATATACACACACATCTATATGAATATGTAATTAGTTAATACTATATAACACTTACTACATGCCAGATACCATGTTAAGTGCTTTATAAATGTCATCTTTGATCCTCACAACACACTGTATCTAGTTCTGTACCATGGAACACATGAACATTTTCATTTTAAAAATTGCAGAATCTTCTTAAGAAAAAATTAGGAGAAGAGATACAATCCTGTAGGAAGATTAGGTAGTCACTTAGAGTTGTTATGGTTTGAGGAGAGTCACAAGGTTTTACCTGGTCAAAAGAGGTGTCTTCCCCACCAGGCTACCTTAGTACCTGACACTCTTAAAATGAGATTCACTTCTTTAGTCTTTTTCTACAGAAGATGGTAGAAAGAATGTTGAACCTGGAATCAGTAAGAGCCTAGGTTCAAATTCTGGCTCCACTTTGACCAAGGGGTGTGCCTCTAATAAAATTGCTATATATATATCACTGTCACTCTGTTTCTTCATCTGTAAAATAACACTGATAATAGCTATACAACCTAAGGAATAAACTTTGTAAATAACTCAATAAACATTTATTAATTGTCTTAAGTGACATTAGGTGCTGTGCCAAAAACTGGAGACCAAATCAAATAAACTAAAAGCTTCTGACTTCAATGGACTTCTATTCTCCTGGAAAATTTACAAATGTGACCAGTAACACTATTATCATTATCAGTACTTAGATGGATTACAATCTTATCTTTTCTGCGGCCTTCTAAAATACATAAATTCTTACTGATATTATCATGAGTAATGATTTCCCAGTCAAGGAAGCTCCCTCCAGTGAATAGATCTCAACCTTCTAGAACACTGGCTCTTAGTGTCATGGATACTTTTAGCAGTTTGCTGAAGTCTATGAACCCCTTTTAAGAAAAATGTTTTTAAATACATAGAAGAAAATACACAAGATTAAGAAGGAAATCAATTGTGTTGAAATACAGTTATCATGATATTTAAAAATATATACCGTGTTTCCCCGATAATGACACTGTCTTATTTTTTTGTACAGAAAAACACCAGAGGGCTTATTTTCAGGGGAGGGCTTATTTTAATGAACATTGACAGCAATTTTAATAAACAGGTAAATGTGAACAAAAAAATGTACCTTTATTAAATAAGCAAATCACTGGGGAAGAACAGGATGATGCGCTCACTGCTGCAGCTCTGATTGGATGCAGCTCGGAGCGCAGCGTGCGTTTCACCCGGAGGAGGGGAGGGGGACGGTGCATACAAAGGGTACCATAATGTAGCGTGTAGTGCAGGGGATCACCTTCACTACAGTAGCAATCTCAATAGGGCTTATTTTCGGGGGAGGGCTTATTTTAGAGGAATCTTACACAGTAAGGGGAGGGCTTATTTTTGGGATAGGACTTATTATCGGGGAAACACGGTAAGTTTAGGACTCTACTTAAATGGCTCCTAATCTAGTACTCCCTAGATGAATTTTAGAGAGTTTCTTGAATCTCAGAGAAGTCCAAGTGATTTGTCTGTGGTCAGACAGCTGGTGAGTGTCAGAAGTAGGATTTGAACACAGGTCTTCCAGACTTCAAATCTAGCACTCTCTCTATTAAATGATGCTGCCTTTCAAATGTAATTTATCAAGTTTCATTTAATTCTGATGTAAGAATTCTGAGAATAGAGTCTAAAGGACTGGCATACCAAACAGGTAAATTTTGATTAACGTATAAAATAGTAAGAATGGCCCCAGTGAAGACTTGAGAAAGTACATCTCTCTTTTTCTGTTGCAAAGGAGGGGACTAAGAGCATGGGGCATTTTGTATATTGTTGGACTATGTGCATGTGTTGATTACTTTCCTGAACTCCTTACTCCTTTCTCCTTCTCTCTCTGTCTCTCTCTCTTTCTGTCTCTCTCTCCGTATCTCTGTCTTTCTGTCTCTCTGTCTCTCTGTTTCTCTGTCTCTCTTTCTCTCTGTCTCTCTTTCTCTCTGTCTGTCTCTGTCTCTGTCTCTCTCTCTCTGTCTCTGTCCCTTTCTTTGTTACAAGGGGTGACTTTCTAGGGAAGGAAACAGGGAGGGAAATAAACAGAAATGAATATGATTTAAGAAAAAATACATTAAAATAAATTTGAAAAAGAAAGATTGCCTAGGGAAATCACAGCTGGGTAAGGTGTTCCAGGGGAAGGTCCTGTGTAAACAGAGCTTAGAACGAGAGGTTAAAAAAAAAAATACAGGAAAGTGAATTGAAGTTAATGACATCCCTTGCCCCACAATGAAAGTGACAACAGCTAACCCCAAACTACTGCTTTAATCCACTCACTTTTCCAGGGTCCTTTCAAATTAAAATGAAATGCAATCAGAATTTGCAAGAGATTTCCCTATGTCCTGCAAACATAGGAATATTAAAACCCCGCAGTATCTCTTAATACCAACACCAAAAAAGTCAATTGGATCAATTTAATTCATGTAAGAAAGTTGACAAAAAGTGAATCCAGGCAGAATCTCTGTCCAAAGGAACAGAAAGAAGGCTTCTTCCCCTGTGACATCACTTCCAGGGCTTTCTGAGAACAGGGAGCGATGCTTTCATTATTGCAATGTAGAAGTTAGCACATTTGAAGGGCGAGCTAATGATTACTATAATTGCTTGTCATCCTTTTCCAAATCAGATTAGTCACAAATGATTATCAATTGTTTCATTAAATCTTGAACAAGTTTGCAAGCCGTGAGGGACTCTTGTAAATCCTGCCTCTCGGGCCAATGAAATAACAATTCAATTCACACAAGAAGCCATTTTTCATCCTGTCTCCCATTTTCTCATCAGCAAGGATTTTTGTATACCCAGCTTGCTTTGCTATTCATTTACATAGGGTAGCAGTCACCCTGGCTTTTTCTTAGTTAATTTTTAGCTGTGGTTTAAATGATAATTTCAATAAAGAAGAGAGTCAGGTTTCCCTCTAATGAAACAATACCAGTTTCCTTCCAGTTTTATTAGGAAAGGATTTTTTTTTGGGGGGGGGGGAGGTTAGACAGCTCAATACAAAGCTGAGATATGGGTTGTATATTACATAAAATTACAATAAAGAAAATGGTATTCATGTCTATAGCCAACATTTTTGTCCTTCCCTAAATTGTCATTCCAAGGCCAAAATGATGAAAATGTTATCAATCAATAAATTAACAAACATTTATTGAGCAGATATGATGTAATCTCTGTTAAGTGCTAGAGAGTCTCTAATTTATCTGAGATATTAATGATTTGAGAGTTCCAGTCCATGATGCAGATAGCAATACATCTGTGCTAGGTGCTTGAAATAGAAATGAAGAAATGAAATAGGAACTTCCATTCTGCTAAGGGGATGCTGCAATATGTTTATGACCAAGTGGATACATGATGTGACAGGGAGGAGGAGGATCACAGCATTTGGATGGATGGGGAAAAGCCTCTTGAGTGATCCTTGGACTGAGATGTGAAGAGTACTAGTGACTCCAAGAGATGGAGGTGAAGAGAAGAGCATTCTATGTATAGGGACAGTTTATGCAAAGGTCCTGAGATGGGAAATGAAATTACTTGTAGGGAGTTATGGGAGTCCATGGGAAGTAGTAATATGTAATCAGCTGAGAAAGGTATGCTATGATGGTGAAGAGTTTGAAATTCCAAACAAAATATATGTTCTATAAAGGTGCTAGGGAGTCATTGAAGTTTCTTGAGTACATAAATAGCATGGTCATACTTTCATTTCAATTCTTATTTGTCATAAAATCATAGCTCTAAAGCTAAATAAGATCTTAGGGTTGAGCACAATCCCTTCATTTAAGGAAACGGAGGCACAAAGAAATGGAAACCACTGAGCTATTCTGCCTTTGACTGAACTAATAGATTATTATTTAATGACCAGACCGAAAAGACAAAACTCAATAGGTCCTTGGTGGCTTTTCTTTATGTCAGACTTTGCTATCACTAGATCTCAGTCTATTTCTTTTGTCCTCATTTCTACTGAAAGAACAAGTATTACAACTTTTTCATCTCTATAGCCTACTTCTTGTTCCACAAATTCATAGTAAGTTATTTTGCCTCCTCTACCATTCCCTTCCTCAAAATTTCCTAAACATGGAAGTATAAATTAGTATCATTTAACTTGCCCAAGTGTAAAGAACTCTGCACAGTGTCTGGCACATAGTGGGTACTGTATAAATGGTAATGGTTGTCATCAATCAAGAAACACTTCATAAGCACCAACTAAGTTCCAGGCATTGAATTAGGTGCTGAAGATACAAAGATCAAAATGAAGTAGTCTCTGCCCTCAAGGAGCTTACATTTTTATCAAAGTGAAATAGCAGATACATACACACACACACACACACATTGAACATAAAAGCCTCGTAATCTATATGACATTGAGCAAACCTCTAGTTGGCTTTATTTAACTTTAAATAGAAAGCCTTGAAAAGCAGGGTGAGGTATTTTATAGAAGGGATTGTCCTGAATTCAGAAATATTGGTACTAGATTCAAATTCAACCCATAATGCATACTGATTCTCAAAATGTGTGTAGTCACTCATCCTCTCAGTGTTCCAGATTATGATTTACCAGTAAGATTCCAATCTGCCTCAGTGGAGGGAGTCTCCATACCTGAGACTTCACACTCTGGGGAATAACAGATCTAAATTAAAAACAATGTTCTCCTTATTCTGTATAGCAACGAAGGCAGTATGAGCAAAGGTATATGTGACACTCTTAGGAAAAGATAGGCTCCTAAATGCCATAAAACATACCATCTGAGTTATGTAACAAGGTCCTATAAACTGTTCATCATTAACTTGGCCCCAACAGTAAACTAAGCTGCTTGTCCAAGCATCATGCACACTGTTTACCAAGCTTGACCATGGCTATATGGATTTTTCAAATGTCTGTTAAGGTAATAGAGCAGGAAGCAATTTCTTATAACCTGCAGGGATCGTAAATCCTAACCTTAGAGCATTTTTATTGCTGACTTCTCTCAAAGGCAAGCTGATGGGTGCTCCTCTGCACATAGGACTCTCCCATTAGTAAGGAGTCTTATATTACAGGCATAAAACATTGCTAAGCATTTGCCCTCTGCCAGACGTCTGCAGCTGTGTCACATTTCTGCTCTCTTATTTTAATGTGTGCCAGTTATTGAGATTATAGTTGGAATAGCCAAGCACTCCACTAGATGACAGGCTTGGTTTAGAGCCAAACCACTTAGTGATGCTTATCAAACAATTTTCACTCCATACAGTAGCATAATTCAAAGACATAAGACAACCCTAACTCATCCCACATGTGAATGAGCTTAGGAGACCAGTTCAAAGTCTTGCACTTATCTATAGTATTTTGTATAAAGCCACCAAAATGTGTGCTGGCACTTTCCTCACTAAAAGTGAGTTTATAGTTCATTTAAAATATTTATTGATGCATTGATTTCACGGAGGGAAAAAAATGGACCTAGCTTTTATGAATGGTTTAAACATTTGTTCCCTATGTGAATTCCATATTTCTTTTTTCCAGTGGAGATGAGATCAGGGATTTAGAGATGGAGAGGCCCTGGGAAAGCCATCCATTCCAACACCCTTATCTTATAAATGAGGAAACTGAGACCCAGAAGATTAAGTAACACAGGGAGAAAGGGAAGAGATGGGGTTTGAGTCTTTATTTTCAGTCTACAGATCTAGTAATCTTCCTACTGTGTAGCACTTGGGTACCTCATGACTCCAAAAGGAAATTTGGGGGGAATAGGCAAAAAAGCTACATCTTAATAGCAGTGTTCAGATGATGCTAGCATGACATTGACTTGTTTTATGATTTAGGGAGTTACTAATTTAGCTTAGTTGGGGAACAAAATTCCAATCCTCTCTCTCTATCTAATGGGAGATTCTTAAAGTTTCCATGAAGCATGGCATTATCAAGGTGATAGAGAGCTATTTGTATATCATCTATGGCCCTCCAGATTCTGGTTTCAACCTAATTTTCAATCTTCATTTCATAGTAATTCCCTTCATGAACTCTAGATACTAGAGAAGGATTAGAAAGCTTAACTTCTCTTAGGCCAAATCTGGCCTATTGAATATTTTTGGTTTCCTGACCAGGAATTTTCAAACCTTGCTCTCTGACTCCTGTTTTAGAGAAATTGTACTACAGATTGTCCCCCAAACTTAACTTGCCAAGTCTATCAGAACCATAGTCACCCTGGCCATCCAGGGCTGGGATGCATTATGTTTTTAACTCTGTCTTTCAGAACCTTTTTTCTTTCCTCGTGGTTTAGTTCAGGTGTCACCTCTCATTATTCCCTTGGGGAAAGTATTTTTTCCTCTCCTCAAATATTCCTAAATCACGGTAACCTGGGGAGGACCTAAGTTCAAATTATGGGAGTACCACAACACTGATAAACACAACATGGTAGGAAAAAAGAACTTTTTATTGAAAGAGTGGAGACTCATGACTCCAAGAACAGCAAGAAAATCTTATAGGAACTGCTAAATGGTAGGCTATATGGGAATCTTTTGATTTTGCTGCTTCAACCCAGCTAGAAGCTTCTACCAGCCTAGTAATGGTGTCCCTTTCATGAAGACTACCCTTGGATATGCAACCTACGGTCACAGAGGCACTTTCAGATAGAGGAGTTCATCTGGCCAGGTTCATACCACTCTCTGGCCTGGGATGGAATATATTTCTATTGCCAGCAGGTAAGAAGGTGGATAGAACACTGGGATGCGAATAAGACCTAAATTCAAATATGACCATAAACACTTACTAGCTCTGAAACCTGAGCAAAGTATTTCACTTCTTTTTGCCTTGGTTTCCTCAACTATAAAATTATAATAACACCACCTACCTCACAGAGTTGTTTTAAGTATAAAATGTGATCATATTTGTGAAGTACTCAACACACTGGTACATGTAAGCACTAGTGAAATGCTCATTTCCTTCCCTTCCTTCTCCCACAATAGTCACTCCTATAGCTAGAAATATGAGATATCCTTTTGTTCAGCCTGTCTTCCAGTACAGTCTTCCCCAAATTTCCTGTCTCCTCCAAGAACTTGGTCTGGATCTCCCTTACACCATCCCTTATAATCTGTTTATCTGTATATACCATATTTGCTATAACCTCCGTAACAGAGCATAAGTTACTTGAAGGCAAGAATCTGTGATCTTTTTTTTCCATCCCTAATAGCTAACACATAATAGATACTTTATTTGTAGAATTAAAATAAATTTAAGGGAAGCACCAATGATGACAATACAAGGACGGCAAAATATAGACATCATAAAAAGTTAATATCCATATCCACTCCAGCAAAGCTGTACAAGTCAAAGATCTAATCATTTTCAATACTTTTGATTTCTAACTTATTGGTTATCAAAGACAACAAAAATCATCGATGCATAAAATTCCAAACTTAATCTGTTTTTTTTTGTAAATGGAAAAATTGTGTGGTCTGATCTAATGTAAATAAAATAATTGGCAACAGAGATATGTGCTTGGTCAGATATGTATATATGTATATATGCACACAAATATACAGATATATGCTTATGCATATAGGTATGCACGAATGCATGCATATATCTACTTAAGAGATTTAAGATTTCTTTGATTGTCATCTCCTAATCAGAATGCCTGAGGTTTATGTTCCATTATTTGACACAATTTTGAAGCCTTGTAAAAAAAAATAAAAAAAGGAAAGAAAACCATTTTAGGACAGCATATGCTGGGTTTGGGGTTTTCTTTTGATGTTTTCTAAAAGCCTTTTGATGTGGACTCCTTATACCCACACACACAAATATATTTTCATCTTTAGATATGTGTGTTTTAAAAGATTAAAACCTTGACTGCAACAGATCCAGACACTGACCTTCAGGCCTCCACATCTTATAGTGAAAAGGGTCTTAAAGTAGATATGGGAGTGGGGGCGATGGGGGAGGGCAGACATAGGTCCTGTGGCCAAGAGAAAGACCTGAGACAATTCTAGGGCTTCAGACTTAGAGGCCCTTCAAAAGCTGGGGATCTGGGGGAAGAAGAAGCATAAGCCCATGTGACATCGGCATGGATGACTTGCACATGGCAATTCTCCCACTGTGCCTGTCCATTCTGCTCTGGCAAATAGAGGCTGGTGATTCAAATTGACAAGAACCCTGCTCTCCCTGGCTCCATAAGGAGTGAAACTTGTCAATTTGAATATCCTGCTTGCAACACCAGAGCAGCACTGCCAGGGACAATGGGGAGGAGTGAAATGTGTACTCAATCAGGAAGGGGCCGTCTGCCTAGGCCTGGCTGCTCTGGGTCAGTTGGAATGTACTAGGAAAGCTTAAATCCCATCACATCCTTTGTTAGAGGAAGGTTGGGTTGGGGGTGGGTTCCTTTGTTTGTGTTTTGGGAATGGTGAAGACAAATTTGTAAAAGAGCTTTCTTTCACAAGCAGAATGGAACTTCCAACTTAAAGAATGAGAAATTCTAACCCTAAATGCTAATCAAAAGTGTGCAACTAGACTGACTTGTAATTTCATTGGTATAGGTAATATGCTTTCTCTGCAATGTATAGCTTTTGAGAATAACCTACAATGTTTGCTATTGCTCAGTTGTGCCCAACTCTTTGTGATCTCATTTAGGGTTCTCTTGGCAAAGATCTAAGAGTGGTTTGCCATTTCTTTTTCGAACTCACTCCTCTCCTCTCCTTTCCTCTCCCCTCTCTCAAAGTGAAAACCTGGAAAGACCTTAACTTAAAAGGACCCAGGTTGCCTACTGTGTCCTAAGCCATCTCTAGTCATCCTGATGAATATCTGGCCACTGGACCCAGATGGCTCTGCAGGAGAAAGTGAGGCTGGTGACCTTGCATAGCCCTCCCTCACTGAAATCCATCAATTGTAAGTCATGTCATCTTCTCCCTGATGACTTGGTCCTCTTCAAGAACTAAGGACAAGCCACTCAATGTTGAGGAAATGGAGGCAAAAGGGGTTGAGTGACTTACCCAGGGTCACAGAGATAATAAGTGTTTGAAGCTATATTTGAACTCAGGTCTTTAGGATTTCAGGCCCAGTCATCTACCCCCTGTACCACCTAGCTGTCCCTAGAATACTGAAGACTTAATTAAATACCTTGCTCAGGATGACACAGCTAGTATGAAGCAGAGGTGAGACTTGAACTCAGGTCTTCCTAGATGGCTTTCTATGTATCACACCACATGGCCTCTAAATGCTGAGCAAAAGACAACTTGATCATGTTAATGAGGTTGGATAAGCATTTTCATTTTTGATACGTCTCAGTATTCTCAGAGACAGTGTGGTATATGCAGCAGCATGAACATTGGATTAATAATCAGATAACCTGGATTGGAAAGATGATTTTTCTACTTAGTCATCATATGATCTTAGACAAGTAACTGATCTTCAGTTTCCTCTTTTATAAAAGCAGTCTAACAAAATATGGACTACTGAGTTATCAAGTTTATTCTGAGAATCAAGTGAGTTAATCTGACTTCATAAACATTTAGTAAGCACCTACTATGGGTCCAATACTGTGTTATGTATTAAGCATACAAAGAGGAGAATTTCCACAATGCACACCCTTAAGAAGCTTAGAATATACTAGGGGTGTAGGCACACACAAAATAAAGTACAATGCACAATAGAGAGTGATAGGGTCAAGGAAGAAAGTACACTAAAAAAAAAAAACAAGGGAGGAAAAGAGCTTCTCAGCTGGAGAGATAAGGGCAAAGGAATATAGAAGATAATGCATTCATGGCCTGGGGTCCCCAAGTTCTGAGTTATCATAGACTAGTTATGATCTTGGTCCTTAGATCTTTGGTTCATTTGCTCCCACAGAGAGGAAGAGGAGGAGAAGAAGAGGAAGAAGAAGGAGGAAAAAGAGAAAGAAGATGATGATGACTTTAGACTTATCTACTTTATTCTAGCCTGAGATCTGAATTTCTATTTAAAAAAAAGCAAAACATCTCTTATTCACTAATATAGTCAATCCACATCCACTCTAGGCCATTCTATCAAAGAGAATGTCCAATAGATAGGTTCACACAAAGGTACAACAAGCTGTTGCATAGAAAGAAGATTTGAATTTTGATTCATCTTGCAAGATATGACACTATAGGAAATCTTTGCTCAGATGCTGCTGCTATTGCTATTCAATGAGATAATTTCCTCCAGTGGACTTGAGACTGCATTCCAAACAAGGGAAGCATCCAATAAGTTCAATTATATTTCCTTAGAATTTTCATGGTAAAGATTAATGAGATACATAATTAGGACACAAGTTGTGTGGCCCCAAAAATCAGGTACCATTTTTTTAGGCAGGGATTGGAGGTCTAAGCAGAACGTTTCTAAATTATTCTCCTGTGGATAAAATGTGCAGATGCCATATCTCCATTCAATAGTATGCATTTAGTACTCACATGAAAATCAAAATAGTTACTCAATTCACTCTACTAATTCCCAAAATTCTGGAATATGATTTTGGGAAGCAATGGGGTTTTTTTCCTCCATAAAGAAATCAAATCTCATTCTTCAAATAAAAAGAATGAATGTTGAACACTGGGAATTAGCACAAATGGAGGGCAAGATGTTAAATGGTTAGTTCTACCCCTCAAGTGATATTTTTAAAGGATGATACTTATTTGTAACAGTAGAGATAGAAAATAAACCTAGAAATTTGAGTATTTAGAAATATAATTGATTAAAGTTATTTGAATTTATTCATACATTCCCTGTATTAGAAATAGGATATTTATTACTAAGCGAGCATATATCCTTCTAGGAGGTAAACACAGAATGAAAGTCTCCATGTTGGCAAAGCCATAGTAGCCCTTTTGGTGGTAGAAGAAAGAAGAGAAAAGAAGAGAAAATAAAAGAAAAAGAACCAAAATTAAAACCCATCATTAGATCATAAATCTAGAACTGGAAGAAACCTTAAAGATCATTGAATCCAACTGCCTTATTTTACAGATGAGGAAACTGAGACTTAGGTAGGTTAAGTGACATGCCCTGCATCACACAGTCAGTAAGTGTCTCAAAGTGGGTTTAAACTAGTCTAAGCCCAGAACCTTACTTACGTATGCCTCTATCATCTGTAGAAAGACTGAACAAATTGTGGTATGTGACAAGTACTATTGGGCCATGAGAATCAATAAATGAGGGAAATACAGAGAAATGTGTGGAGCCTTATGTGAACTGATGCATAGTAAAGTAAGAAAAATCAGGATAAGAAAATACATGATGACTTGCACAACAGTACAAACAAAAACATGACCAAATGATTAATTTTAATGACTAATTTTGGTTGTGGAGAATAGATTTTGAAACAGCTCTTTCCTATGGTTCAGAAGTGGGGGCTCATAGGAGCAGAATATCACATGCATTGTCATCTGTGATTGCTGTGCCTGTTGGCTTTGATTAAGTGTTTTGATCTGCTGCAAGAGAGAGTTCATTATCTTTGTTGGCTATGGGGAATGGTGACTATGACAGGAAAAAAAAAAGAAATGAGAATTTATAGCACTAAATGAATACAATATTTCTGGGGTACATATACTCTTTGAGACCAGAAGGGAAATATTTTTCCTTCTTATCTCCAATCACTAATCCAATACTACATATACCTTTCCATCCCCTCCAGGGCAGAAATGGTAAAGTGAAAGCAGATAGACTTTCTAGAGAGCTCCACCTTTGTGAGGGCATCATATCCTCTACCCTGACCTCCTAAGCCCATGGAGAGCTGTCCTCTGCATTTTGTGTCTGCCCAATCTCCAGCCACCCTAGAGGATCAGGCTCCTGGTGCTAGGCTGTAATTTCTCAGAAAAGAGAAAACTGTTGACCTGCGAGGGATATGCTGACCAAAGATGATTAGTTCTACAACGCCATTTAGCTGCTGACTAAATATTTAAACACACACACACACACACACACACACACACACACACACACACAACTTGGGAGGTTTGATGATGATATTTGCAAATATTTGTTCCCATACTGAATTAGAACATGTTAGTTTTAATTTAATTCAAAGTCTAAGCTTATATACATATACACATTATATATGTGTGTATACATATATACTACATATATACTACATATATATATACATACACACATATATTCAATTCAAAAAATATTTATTAAGCACATGCTATTTGACCAGCATTATACTAGGCAGTAGAAGTACAAACAGAAAAATGAAGCAACAACCCATGTCCCCAAGGAACCTTCTACTTAGGGGAGGAAGGATACATTAGTCACAAAATACAAACAGACAAATCCATAGGAAGTATATGGAGCATAATTAAAAGAGGTGGGTAGAACAGGATTGCACAACAAACTAAGAGGGAGCATGAAGGAGGTGGTATTGATATTTAGAACTGAAGAGACCTATGGAGTCCAAGGGGCAGAAGTGAGTAGTATTTCAGATTTGTGGGTAGATTTGCAAAAAGCATGGTAGAAAGAGATGGAATATTTTACATGAAAACACTAAGCAATTCACTTGCTTTGAAATGTAGAGTATTAAGGTTAGGGCTATTGTCAGAGGTAGAGATGAAGTCAGAATCTGTTTTATGTAGCTGACTTGAAAGAGCTCTTGACCAGAGCTCTGATGGGCTTTACAATGCTAAACAAAAGACTTTGTATTAAGCATCTATCATGTACTTTGGCACTCTGAGAGGTGCTGGTAGTAGTTTTAGAAGGCATTTACCACCATTTTTTTTTCCATTTCTGCCATCTAGACCCAGAAAGAATAGGGGGAGATATTCTAGGTCACTGTTTAATGGATAACATAAGAGGCCGTATGACTTTTTGAGTGTGATGAGCATTTCATCCCCCTTTTCAAAGGAAATTTGTTTCAGCAAGCATTCAAATCAAATCACATTTACTCCCCAGTTACTGTACCACACATCATGTTAGGTACTAGGAACACAAAGATCAAAAGCATTGTGTGATGCTCAGGAATCCGAGCACCTGGGTTCCTGTTACCTCTAATACTACCATGTGACCCTTGATCAACTTTCTTAAACTTCAACTTCATCATCTGTAAGTGACATATGCCCCCATACTCTGATTTCTCTATTTCATCTATCAAAGTATTTGAGAAAATTGGTTATTCCAAACTTTTCTTTTCACTTACTAAAACTTCCTGCTGCTTCCTGACCTCTCCCCCTTCTTCTGAGACAACCATTTTGGAAGAAAAATGAACTAACCTGAAACTCTGCAGGCCCTGAGGAACATACCTCACCTGGAAATAACTAGGGACCCCAATAGCCTTGTTCTTCTTCCTTATCATTAGACCAAGGACCAGTTGGATGCACAGACAAATATCTTTCCAATAAATTTGGCTTAAGATGCATTGGTATCATGGGGCAGCCAGGTGGCAGTGAGTAAGAACACTGGCCCCGGCGTCGGGAGACCCAGGATCAGTTTCAGCCTCAGATACTTAGCACCCACACAAAATAACTGGCTGTATAATCTTGAGCAAGTTATTTAACCCCAATTGCTTTTAAAAAAATACGCATTGGTATCATATACAACCTTTCATCTTTATGATATGACTGCTGACTTGCCATAAAATCATACATTTAGAAAGCATTTGCTGATAAATAGTGGGAAAAGTAGGGGTAACTAGCTGGCACAGTGGATAGAGTGCTAAGTCTGGAGTCAGGAAAACTCAGCTTACTAAGTTCAAAACTGGTACGTAACCTTGGGCAAGTCACTTAACCTGTTTCCTCATCTGTAAACTGAGCTGGTAAAGGAAATGGCAAACCACTCCAGTATTTTTGCCAAGAAAACCCCAAATGGGGTCAGGAAGAGTTGGACACCACTGAAACCACTGACCACCACCACCACCAAGAACAAGTAGTGAGAGTAATTTAAGAAAACCAGATTACTTTAACAGCTTCCATAAACCTCCAAACACTCAAACACATCATTCAAATGTACCATTGCTAGGGATTTAAAGCTTGTCAGAAAAGTCCCTGATTGAGTTTCCCTCAATGTCTGCTATGGCAAAAGCCAGCTATCCCTTCTTAGGATGGTATTTCTACAGACTCTGCTTACCTTTAATCTACCTCAGGAAATCTGCAGCAGCCAAGTCAACCTTTCATTTCCAATATTTAGATTTGGACACAGCTGCTTTTAAGAAATGCATAGTTTGTTGGGCTGCTTTCCTATCATCACGTAACTGCATTGGGCCCATTAGAGAATATGGGTCATTAGCTCCTCTGGCTACTATTACTGCTAAAGTATACACCATAGTCCTCTTACTTAGTCAGGCAAAATGTTTAGTTTTGCAGCTTGGAATAAAATAATAATCAACTTTGCAAATCATCAATAAAATGGGCATAATTTTAAGTGGTCATCTGACCTTTTAATTGCTGAAAGGATGTTGCTACCCATATTAGCAGGGTGGGATGCATCTCCCTAACGTGTATTTTCTAGGCATGTCACTATGACACTCAGATAATTTTACACTTACCCCTGTATGAAGCCAGTCTTACCCTCACCTTATTATTGTGTCATAATCTTTTCTCACCTTAGCAAATCTCCTTGCACTTTTCCTTATTGTACTTTGCCCTGTTGATAATATTTTCCCTTTTTTTCACTTATGAAAGTTATTTTTAATTTTATTTTTTTTAAAGCAATCGGGGTTAAGTAACTTGCTCAAGGTTACATGGCCAGTTATTTCTGGGTGTGGTGCTAAGTATCTGAACCCAGATTTGATCCCCAGGTCATCCTGACACTGGAGCCAGAGCTCTTACTCTCTAAGCCACCTGACCACCCCTATTTTTAATTTTAATATGATGTTTAAGGTGATAACTCCTTCTCATCATCCAGAAATATGATTCTTTTACATTTTGTCATCTGAATCAATGAAAAAACATATAAGGAATATGTATGAGATTTTTTTCAATAATCAGATTCTCATTTGATTAAAGTACAGTTTTGTATGTTGCATTTCCTCTTTGCCAAATAAAGGGCTACACATCTGTATACTACACTCTTATTTTGATATATTATATTTGGTATATGAAATGTTTACCCACGAGCTGTTTCAGCCCAGGGTGAATTTTTATGACCAACTAAGTCTCTAAAACAGTATTTATAATGAAAGTGCTGAGACACCATTATTTATCGTAGAGCACAATAGCGAAAATTGGTTCTATAACAAATACGCTCTTGTTATCAGCTCATTAGTCTATTGTGGCGACATTGACAAGTCATGCCATGGGCAATACAATATCTCTAATGAAATGTATTAATTTCCTATTTCAAAGGGATGTGGGGAGTTGGAAACAGTGTACATTTTATAGCACAACTCAAAAGCAAATAGATTTTTTAAATTATGCCTTGCCCATAGGATTTTTATACTTACCAACTTGCAAACAGTCTCACTGGCCTCTCTCACACTTACAGAGAGCAAGGTAATGGGGATATAGCTGGCTACAATGAGAAGAAATAATCATAATTTAATGGGATCTCATGTGAAAGAAAGATAAGACCTTTTTTTTTTTTGATTGGCCTCAGAAAGAAAAGATGGTACTAATGGATAGAAGGTGCAATGCAATGAGAAAGATGTTGGGTTTATGCAAAGCAAAAATGGTTAACAATTGCAGTTATAAAAATGAATGCTTTCCTTCCTATGGTTATGCTTCCATCTCTGGAAAATTTGAAGTGGAAGTTAGATCACTGAATCATATATTTATAGCTGGAAGGAACCTTAGATACCATCAAGTCCAATCTTCTCATTTTATAAATAAGAAAACTGAGACTGAAAGTAGTTAAATAACTTTCCCAGAATCACACAGATAGAAAACATCAAAGATGCATTTGAATTCAGGTTTTCCTTATACTAAGCATGATGCCCTATGTATGGCACCATGAAGTTGTCTAACCAGTGAATGACTAGCCATTCACTGAAAGGATATTATAGAGATGGTTGTTGTTTAAGATACGGGTTGGACTGGAAGGCTTCTGAGGTCCCTTTTGATTCAGAGATTGTAGGATTCTCAGACACTATGTTTGACTGAAAAGATACACTGTGCTGCATGTAAATTATTTTCTTGGTTCAGTGTTGGTATGGTGTTCTAACTAACCGGCAATTTACTAAATGGCACCTTTTGTATTGGGAGAAGTTAAATAAATCAATACCCATTTTAAGCTGTTCTGTCACAGTGAAGAAAGAAATTTGTAAACTATGTAAATTAGTATTGACATGGGGATTGACACTACTCAATGACCACAAGATTATCCCATTAGAGAACACATAATGTGAGAAAAGACAGGATGAGTCAGAAAGAAATCAACATATAGGAAAAAAATAGAAAAGGCTTAAATACAAATGGAAAATTTGATCCAAAATTCCAGGGAACTTTGAAGGTACTCCCTGTGAGTGGAATGGAATTCAAAAGGAATGGTGGTATATCTTACAGAGCTCTTTTAAACAACTACAACAAACAAACAAAGTATGATTTTTATTGATGGAGGAAATGTGGCACAGTGGAAAGAATGATATATTCGGAATCAAAGACCTTGGGGTCACATCTCTGCTCTGCAATCTACTTGTTACCCTCTGACCATGGCAAATCTCTTCAACTATGCTCCAAGGGAAAGATTATAGAGAAGAGTCAGAGGATTTTAGTTCAAAATCAGTCCCGAATGTTGACTTCCTTCCCGAGTGACCTTGAATGAGACCTTTAAACTCCCTCAGTTTCTCTCTTTATAAAATGAGAAGGTTGGACTAGAAGGACTCTAAGGTCCCTTCTGTCTCTCTCTATGATCTTCCTTTAAATGTATGGGTTTTAGTTGCTTTACTCACAAAATGAAGGTGCTGGAGGGGAAAAATTTATCTTTAAATCCCTTTCAATTCTAAAAGAGCAATTATATGAAAGACCATGATTTGAAAGCTATCTTTAAATATTATTAATGTATTTGGTCTATGATTAAGTTGAATTACCTAGCCATGCAACAACTCTTCAGATAAATTATATGTGGCACAGGTAGATAAAAGCACTTTCCTATCTCCTCTCCATGACTCTTCTCTAGTAGTGAAAGATTTAGGGTGGAATGAGAGCTGCAGAAATGCAAGAATGTGTAACTCAGATGTAGTAGTTCTTTTAGAATTTGTGGAGGAAAAGGTATGCTGCCATTTATTGCTCCACTAATTAAAAAATAAACTTATCTATCCACTTTTAGAATGGCAAAAATATCTCAAAAGGATCAAACATTTTTAGCCCAATGGAGACTCAGCAGATTTGGAGTAAGAAGAGCTGCATTCAAATGTCATTTTCTACCAATGGTAAGTCACTTAACCTCATTCTGTCTCAGTTTTATCTTCCATAAGATGGAAATCATAATAGCATCTCCCATCCAGGGTTTTTGTGAGGACCAAGAGATGTAACATTTGTAAAGTACTTACTATAGTCCCTCTAGATCACAGTAGGTACTTAATAAATGTTTCTTTTTTCTGCCTTCTAAACCTATGTACTCCATTAAAGATCAACAATTGCTATTTGGGTCTTATAAGAACTAGGTGAAAAAATGATGGTGCATTTGCCCCGAATAAGCACATGTATTAGTCTCTTTATGCATGTAAATGCAGTTGGTACATTAAAATGTAAAAATCAAAGTTGATACATTAAAATGTAGAAATAGAATTATAAGAAAAAGTTGAAAAAAATCACAAAACATAATTTTCACAAAAATGTGCTTATAAATGTGAAGGGCAGAGAGTAGCAGTAGAATCAGAATTTATCTGGAATAAAGATAGCACAGAGATCCTCTTGGAAAGAGTCAGGTTTTCTAAAAAAAGCAATAAAAATGTTATAAAAGTAAGCTTCCCAAGAAGCATTTATTTAAACAGCTAGATTGACAGGGCAACTCGAATGGACCCCTCTTGTGATGGTTTAGATCTGTGATGCTTGGCAGAAAGGTTCTGAATATTCTCCAGTTTTAAAGGATTTGGAAGAGAATAATCAAAACTGTGTTCATGTTTAAAGTTAAAAACAATGGTGGTCAAATGTACTTTTTGACCCTCTCTCCCAAGATTAACTTTTCTAGAATCACAGAATTTCAGTGTTGGAAGGGACCTAAATTGTCCAATCTGTTCCTAAAAAATGAATCTCTTCTGCAGAATAAGTGATCATCCAAGGTATATGCCTTCACTAAAGAAGTGTGTCTTAGATGCAGCCTATTTTTTAAAATAAAAACATTAGTGTTTCTAACTGTAAATGTATCCAGTAAATGGACTAATTACAATTAAAGACAAATAAGTGAAATGTCTCATTTATATTATGTTCATGGCAAACAAGCTTTGTAGAGTTGATTCTATTCTTTGCCAAAATGTGGACATTAGGATGCAAACTATTGAATTAGAAATATTGAGGTCATTGAAAAGATTAATCTACCTGTCATCAAAAACAAAGATGTGATGTGTTTTTGCTGCATTTTGGTTTTTGACCATTTATCTGTTTTGTTTGTAAATGCATATTGCACAGAAGTTAAAGGACAAATAAGGATAAAAGAGACAAAAGGAAAGAATGAAAATATGGCTGTAAGAAACAAGGAAAAATAAATGACCCACACACAGAAAGTTGGGATTGTGTGACCAAAACTTGAGAAACTTGTTGGAAATGAAGATATCCATTTATGAGTCTGACCAATCACAATTTTTTGTTTACAGATGATCATAGGAGTTAGATTTAATTCATTTCAGCAAGCATTTATTAAATGCACACCAAGAACCAGGAAATTTTTCTTTGTTTCAGGTTTCACATCGGTATTCAGCACAATTATGATTTTCCTAAATAACATCAGATGTCATCTAGAGACCCTTCTAACTCTATATCTTTGATGCTACAATTCTCTGATCAGTATTCCTTTTTTGATTATGCTCCGGTGATAATCAGTGCTTTTAATTTATTTCCTTAGTAGGTTTCAGAACTTGAAGGGAAATAATTCACTGACCTAGTGGATCATAGTCCTAGGGAAACCTAGAATACAAACGCTCATAGTAAAGACACATATTTATTGTGTGTCTTCATATAACAGAGAATTAAGAGGCAGATATACAATAGTGTGTCTAGTGCTAGGCTTAGAATCTGGAAGAAATGCCATTCAGATCCCATCTCTTCCATTAATCTGTGTGACCTTGGGCAGTTCACTTTGATGTTCCTGGAATAGCCTCCTAGAAATTATCTACTAAAATAGGGGTTCATAATCTGTTCTTGTATGTGTTATATATTCCGTGGTCAAGCTGGTAAAATCTATAGACCTCTTCTCATAAAAACACTTTTAAATGTATAAGATGAAATACAAATAATTACAAAGGAAATAATTTGCATTGAAGAACAATAATAAAGGGGCGGCCAGGTAGCACAATGACTAAGAGCACTAGCTCCAGTGTCAGGATGAACTGGGGATTGAATCCGGGCTCAGACACTTAACACCCACCCAGAAACACCTGGCTGTGTAACCTGGACCAAATTACTTAACCCCAATTGCTTAGGGGCGGCCAGGTGGCTCAGCGAGTAAGAGCACTGGCTCCAGTGTCAGGATGACCTGGATCAAATCCGGGCTCTGATACCTAGCACCACACCCAGAAATAACTGGCCATGTAACCCTGAGCAAGTTACTTAACCCCGATTGCTTAAAAAAAAAAAAAAGAAAAAGAGTAATAAAAATATTCCCTATCCAAGTTCATGAGCCCCCTGAAATCTACCTGTAGACCTTAGTTTAATGACCCCTGTAACTCATAGATGGGTTTCATCTGCCTTTCTGGAGAGAGTTCCAATTTTGAGAGCTCCTCAATCTGGTTTCTTACAGGTTTGTTTTCTTGAGTTGATCTTCAACTCAGCTATAGGCAGTTAACTGGAACTTAACTCCTCTGTGGAAGTTTATCCTTGTGAATAAAAGAAGGATCTCACTCTCTAAGAAATGGACTGAGAATATACATAGTTCTGTGATTGTAACTAGAGAGAGCATAGTTTACAGAAGTCATGGTTCCATTACATGAACTAACTTTAAATCAATTTAATTATAATACTAATAGCTCTAATTTCTATAGTGCTTTAAGGTGTACAGAGTGCTTTACATGCATTATCTAATTAAAAACATGGCCCAATAGCACATTAAGCTTGCTATCAGATTAATCAGCTCCAAGAATGCTCTGAATGGATGAAAATTTGAATAGTCTTGACAGTAATGTCTGCATGTTTTCTAGCAAGGAAAAGAAACTAAAGATGTCCTTGGAGAATGGAGACACAATATTATGGAAAGTGAGAGACTGCTGGGGTTCTAAGTATGCAGACTAATCCTTATTTGGTGAAAAGTATTATACCCTGGTAGAAGTACTAGATAATCACTTTTGCAAACCAGCTTAGGGAGCAAAATAAATGAGGGGGAACCAGAAACTTTAAAAAAAAATGGGGTGAGAACCAGAGAAAGAACTCTGGCTTGCATTGAAAAAAATGAATGTAGTGGACAAGGAGGTGTACCACTGAAAGATACACTATGAATTTGAAACAAAAAAAAAAAAACATAGGATAGAAACCTGAAGAAGACTCCAGAAACCTGGAAATCTGCTGCAGTAATTTAGTAAATAGTGCCCTGGTGGCCCAACAGACATAATGCAAACTTTTTAAAAGTGCTAAATTTACTCCAAGGGAGTAGTTGTAAGGAATCCAGCTTATTATGTGCTCACAATTGTTAGTAAATGCATGATAATCATAACAACAATAATATAAAAAAAAGACAAGATAAGAAAAAAGACAATTGAATTCTAAAATACTCCAGTGGCATAGCCAATATCATAGTGCAAAATGATTGAAAGCCCATCAGGAGATTTGGGTTCTAAACTTCGCTCTACCAACTGAGGAAAATAAGTGTCATGTTGGTGGAGACAGTGGAGGCAGGCAAAGTAAACATGAAGAGAACAAATATTTGTTATATTTATAAAGGACTCCAGTACAATGCTAAGCGCTTTACAAATATAATCTCATTTGATTCTCATAATAATCCTGGGAGGTATGTGCTATTTTTAGCTCCATTTTATAGTTGAGGAAACTGAGGTAAACAGAGGTTAAGTGATTTGCCCAGGATCACACAATCTAAAGTTAGATTTGAAGTCTAGTCTTCCTGACTCCAAGGCCAGCCCTTTATTAACTGTACCATCTGTCTGGAAAGAAATGTAACCATTTAAAGAGCCACTATAATATTTTTGTACAAATAGAGTCTTTTTTTTATTTCTTTGGGATAATAGGCCTAGTAGTTGATATCACTAGAATAAAAGGCCTGCAAAATTTAGTTATTTTGAGAACATAATTCCAAATACCTGAGCAGTTGACAACTCCACCAATAGGCCATGAATATGACTGTTTTGCCACAGGTCTTCTAGCATTTGGTATTTTCCTTTTTGCCAGTTTTGTCAATCTGATGGCTATGAGGTGGGAACTCAGTTCCTCTTTAATTTTCAGTTGTCTCAGGACATTTTTTTTTCACATGGTTATACACAACTTGTACTTTTTTTACTTGAGAATTTTCTTTTTATGTCCTTTGTCCATTTATCAATTGCACACTGATACTTATTCATATAAATTTTAATCAGTTCCTCATATATCTCAGAAAAAAACCACTTTTATCACAGGAACTTGCTTCTAATTTTAACTACATTGGTTTTATTTGTGCAAAAACTTTTTTTTATTTTTATGTAATCAAAGTTCCCTATTTTTGCCTTCTTTGATCCTTTCTATTCATTAATTGGTCATGAATTGGAGGACAACTGAACAAATTATGGAATATGAATGTGAGGGAATACTCTTATACTGCTAGAAATAATGAATAGCATGGTTTCAGAGAAACCAGAGAAGATTTGTATGAACTGATACAGAGTGAAATGAGCAGCAATCCATATCTCCCACACAATCAAAATCCTAGAAGCTGTTGGTACAGACCTCCAGGTTACTCACCTTCCTTCTTCAATAATTTCAGCATTTGACACATAATTTGTCTCTACTGCTCAACCCTACCCTCCTTCTAGGGAACTTCATAATAGATATTTACTGTCCTTCAAACACCCTAACAACTCAGTTCCTCAATCTACTTACTTCTCCTAACCTACCTCTCCAACCTACATCAGTTGTGGTATATAATTGTAATGGGATGCCATTGTGCTATAAAAATGTTGAGCAGGATGGTTTCAGAAAAATCTGGGAAGACTTACATAAACTGATGCACAGTAAAGTTAGCAGAACCGGGAAAACATTGTACATAATAATAACAATATTGTAATGATGATCATCTGTGAAAGATGAAGCTACTCTGGTCAATACCATGATTCAAGGCAACTCCAAAGGACCCATTAATGACAAAATGCTATCCATCTCTACAAAGAGGAGTGATGAACTCTGAATGCAAAATGAGATATTTTTCTTCTTTATCTTTGTTGTTTTATTTTATTCCTTTGTCACATTGTTCATATGTTTTGCATGACTTCACATGTATAATGGATATAAAATTGCTTGCCTTCTCCAAGTGGGAAAGAGTGGAAGGGGAGAAAATAATTTGAAACTCATTTTTAAATGGTTGTTAAAATTTTTTCATTGGAAAATATTTAATAAATATATTTTTTTTTCTTTAATAATGCCAATGCTGGTTGATTGATTGGTAATTTTTAAAATAAGAGAGATAGATTAAGTTGTGCCTTTCATATTCCTACAGAAGTTCAATATTTCTGTACCTGCAAAAAGAATAAACAATATGCTCACCCATATTTATACAAAACAGATGTTTATATATTTTTTTAATTTGGGGAGTCTCATCCAGAAGTTTTATTAAGATTTGCTTTGTCATAAAGAAAATGAAAAAAAGAGTAAATTTTGAGACAGGCCTCTTCAAAATCAAGCTGAGTGTGTGTTCACCAAGAAAGGATAGTTTTAATTAAACATGCAATGAGGCTTATCCATAAAATACAAAAAAAAAAAAAGGTTTGTAAAAGGACTTTTGAATGTTTACATTGATTTTTTTTCCTTATTATGACAAGCCCTTTCAAAGTCCCCATACATATACATTTTTTCATCTTGTTATGCAAACTTATATATCATTTATTTGTAGTAGATAAGAAAGATAGATAACAGGGAGTTACATTTACTTGGGGAGGATGCTGCTACAGAATTGTCAGTCAGTTTATTTATCCAGAAATCTCTCTTGAGACCCTCCTCTCACTTCCAAAGAGATTTTGTCAAGATGGCGGCTTGCATAGAAAATTTAAGATGAAAATCTATGTGGGGCGGGGGGGGGGGGAAGAGAGAGAAAAGACTAGAGATTTGTGATTATTCTGTCAGCTTTGAAGATAATAGAGATGATAAGTCTATCATTTAAATCCTAAATTAATAGTTTTATGATAATGAAAATCTCTTTCTTGTCTGTAATAGAGTTCTTTTTTGTGTGTTTTCATCTGACACTTCCTAATTGCCTCTTTGGGATGAGTGTTAATATATTTTCACAGTACTACCTGGCTGGATAGCATCCTTGACAGATAAGCCTGACTACATTGATATTGGTAGACTAACTTATGGCTGAATTTGAAAATGAAGGTACATGTTCTTTGAGCCATCATTAAACAAATTCAAACTATGTGAAAGTTCCCTATCCTTCTTTGTAAAAATTAATTAGCTTCTTGATATGGTCTTATTGTGCCTCTCAGAGTGAGTTTACATTCAAATCATTGTTTTCATAACAGAAAATCTGTGATTAGCTGAATTTTAAAATCTGAACAAGAGTTCTTGATGCTTCAAATCATGTAAATTGTAACATTCATGGCAGCTTAGAACTCCTTCAGTCCCCTAATGGGAATATCTTCTTTGTTTATTGCAAGTCATCAAAAGCAAAGTTAACAGACACCACAATATGGTGTCACTATAGCAGAGAGAGACACACACACAGAAGCATGCACTAACTCATAAGATTATAAACTGCAGAACAAAAATCAAAGGGAACAATACTTAGAAAACGAGTTATTCCAATATATTACTCAAATTCCAGACCTTGATAGCTTTAGAAATGTTTTAAGAGACTGCACACATTCTGCCTGTTTCACGTGACATGAAATTAACCACACTGTCACATCGGTATCCCAATCACATTCTCTTCTGTACACAAAGGCAATCTTGTTTACATTTCTAATACATCTTTGGTTACATTCCAGCATGGAAGACACCTTTAGAGAAAGAGGGGAGAAAAGATGCCCTATGTGTCCAAGAATTTCCTTGGAAGATATTAAATTACCAGTCCCAGTCCAGTTCATAAACAAACTTGGTGAACATCAAAGGCAACAGCGTTACAACATGCTGAGTCCAGATTACACACCTCAGAAGTAAATGTTACCTCCATGAAACAGCCTCTGAAATTTAAAATCCAATAACGCTCAAAATGTCCAAATGTTTTCTTGAAAATGCAGGTGATGGGCTCCTCATTAAAACATTTAGCCCCTGAAGAAACAGTCTGCCCCTCACCCTAGAATTACGTTACAATAACAATTTGCATACCACATTTGAAAAGACCTGTGGTCAATCTGAACAAAGGAAAAGCTTAAAAATGGCAATTGGTCATAAGAGAAAGCAGAAAGGAGTCCCCAGGCCAAATATGAAAGGTGAAATATTTCCAGGGTCTCCAACAAAACACAGTTTTCAAGTAGAATGACGATTTTCAGTTTCTCAAGACAGAATAGAAAAAGTTAGGGGCAACAACTTGGTGTCTCAACCAAGACAGAAGAGGTCCCTGGGTTTTAGTTTCTCTCTCTCTCTCTCTCTCTCTCTCTCTCTCTCTCTCTCTCTCTCTCTCTCTCTCTCTCTCTCTCTCTCTGTCTCTCTCTCTCTCTGTCTCTGTCTCTCTATCTCTGTCTCTCTCTGTCTCTGTCTCTCTGTCTCTCTCCCTCTTTCTCTCTCTCTTCCTCCCTCTTCCCTCTCTCCCTCTCTCTCTGTCTCTCTCTCTGTGTCTGTCTCTGTCTCTCTGTCTCTCTCTCTGTCTCTCTCTCTCCCCCTCCCTCTCTATATCTGTCTCTCTCTCCCTCCCTGCCTCCCTCTCTCTCTGTCTCTGTCTGTCTGTCTCTGTCTATCTGTCTCTCTCTCTCCCTCCCTCTCTCTGTCTTTCTCTCTCTCTCTGTCTCTCTCCCTCTTTCTCTCTCTCCCCCCCTCTCCCTCCCTCCTTTCTCTTTCTATTTTTTTTCTTTCTTCCCTCTTTCTTTTTTTATTTTGATTTCTTAAGTTAAACTATCTCAAAGAGTGTGTTCAGAAATCCTGAGCTCTGGGACTAGAAAACAAATTTTAAACAATTGAATCAGAAGCTCAACAAACTGGAAAAGATTTTTGAATCCTCTCTGATTTGTACCACACAGGCTTGCTCACCCACCCAGAGCTACTATTGCTCACATACACATTCCTGTCACATATGCTCTGCCCCCTGGATATAGTGGATACTGGATATAATGGAAGAATGGAAGCACAGATGTGCCTTTTATTACCACCAGCATGCACTATGTTATTAACATATAAGGACATTTGCTGAAACTCACTTGGATATGTGCTTCTGAGATCACAGCCAGAGCAGATTAGCCATGTGCAATTAAGGTACCAACCATCAACATTTCCCTGTTTACTGGCATATGGATTATGCAATTTTAAACCAGTCCAGATAGGAGTCTTCATTTCACAAAAGCCTTTACCTATATGTGTTGCTGGAAGGGTAGCCTAGATTTAAGGTGGGAAAGAACTTTCAAGATTGTGTAGTACCCCATCCCCACTCCCATTTTACAGACGAGGAAACAGGGCTGGAGTAAAGAATAAATTAAGGCAAGGTCATAAAGACTGTAAGATCATAGCTGGACGACTTAAGGGAACTAGAAGCCAACCCGTCCACCTCCCTCCACAGCCGTTTTATGGATGAGAAAACACAATGCAACTATACTTATCATCTAGGCCTATTGCATGTGCATATATAAAGCTTGTATATACTTCATACACCAGCAAACGAATCACTTACCAAGGAAACATTAGATAGAAAAAGACCTTAAACATTATATTTCTATGTTTAATATGTTGACTTCCCAAAGACAACAACAAACAAACCACAAGTGTTTCCCTTTGAAGGTTCTCTTAACCAACATACATTTGTACTGCCCAATGCAAGGCCTCTAATTTGGAGCTATGTCTTTATGAAGGAAAACTCTAATTCCCATGGGATTCTTCCTATTACCATATTGCCATGCAGACTTTATCTCGGTGGCAAGACTCCATAGGAGTGGATTGTTTCCAGTTGGAGTCTACGATCCAAGAAGACCGTGTGGGAAATATGATCCCTATCTTATACCTCAGTAGTACATTTTATTATACAAAGTGTCCTTTTAAATATGAACTCATTGCCTCAGCAAATAAAACTTGAAGTCTCTGGAATACAAGGTGTACCCTTGAAATGGATTTACCTTTATACATGCTAGCTTGTGTAATGGAAACACTAGTTAGATTTACACGTCTTAACGCATGGAGTCAAACTTTACTAGTTAAAATATGCAAACAATAAAAATAATACCCTTCTCAATGAACAATCAAGCTGAATCTTAGAGGTCCTGATACACTTCCATATGGGACTCCTGATCAGGTTCCCTCTCTTCCCAGTCAAAGACTCCCTCCAATGTGTGGTCAACTGGCAAGCCTCCCCCACTCAGTCAATTAGCACTGCCCTCAGGAGAATACTGGCTGCTCGAGTCTCAAGTTGGTGGTCGGATTACTAAAAGGAGAACTGGAGCAAGTTCAAGGCTGATATTAGAGTAGTGGGAGAACCCTTAGTGACTTTCAAGGGCCTCCAGTGAGTTTCTTAGAGTTTTTGCAATGGTGTTCCTATATTTTCTGCTAAATAATGGACATGATCTTTTACTTCATAAATTACTAACAAAATTCTTTCAGTGTTCTGTCTTATCTGAAGGTTCAAACAAGAACATCAGTTACCTGAGAACACACACACTCATATTTACTACATCACACAAGCCCTTATGTTATTATTGAAAAACAACCAGTAGAAAAATAATTATTCAAAACATCTCAAACATGAAATAGAGACTTAACATTGAGTTCATCTTGCTAAGCTGAAAAATTGATTTATATCTTATTAAGGTACTAAAACTTATTTTCACTAAAGTCTCCCATAAATTCAATTCTACAAGTACTTGTGAAGTCTATGATGTACGTTCAAGACATTATAGCACCCTTTAAGGACGAAAAGATAAATATGATGCAATATGTACCCTCAAGGAAATTACATTATACTGTGATGTAGCTTACTATTTGATGTCCATAGGTAAGAAGTATTATTTTTTTTTAACATATCAGTAATGTCTCCCCTCCCTCCACAGCTGTCGCTTCCAGAGACATAGTAGTGAGGAAAACAAATGGACACATTACCATCTGTATTCTACCCCTGTCTCCACCAAGAAGTATACTTCATCAGGCCATGGCAGTGGTGGTGGTGATTTTTGCCTTTTACTGGCTGACCTATCACCTCTACTTCATCCTTGGCACCTTGCATCAGATCATCTATTGCCACCAGTTTATCCAACAGGTCTATCTGGCCTTATTCTGGCTTGCCATGAGCTCCACTATGTACAACCCCATCATCTACTGCTGCTTCATTGAAAGCTTTCTCTTTGGTTTCTGATTTGCCATTCACTGCTGCCCCTGTGTCACTCATCCTGATGAAGAAAAGGTAAAACTCTTCCAGAGTCAGTCATTGTTGGTTACCATCCACAAAACACACCAAAATGTCACTGTCAGAAAAGTATCTTTTCCAGAAACCCCCAATGAGCAGGAGGAAGAACTTGGGTACCTGCTTCCTGGTGAACTGGAATGGTCATCTCTTCCTCTGCTTTCCTTAACTTTGGAATACTATAAAATTGAATTTGTGGGGGGAAAAAAGCAGAGTCACTAAAACCAGGCAAGAGAATATCAACTGATATTTATATATCACTTTAATTTTTAACGAAGTGATTTCCTAACATTGTACACGGTAACAGAAATATTGCAAGATGATCAGCTGTGAATGACAGCTCTTCTAGCAATACAATGATCCAATACAACTCTGAAAGACTTCTGATGAAAAATGACAGCCATCCCCAGAGAAAGAACTGATGGAGTTCAAATACAGATTGAAGCATACTCTTTTTTTTTTTTACTTTTTTTCTTTTTTTTTTGTCCGTGTTTTCTTTTACAATCTAACTAACATGGAAATATGTTTTGCATGACTGCACATGTATATCAAATCACTTGCCTTCTCAATGAGGGTGGAGGATGGAGAGGGAGGGAAAGAATTGGGAACTCATATTTTTAAAAATGAATGTTGAAAATCATTTTACATGTAATTGGGAAAAATAAAATACTATATAAACAACTTTTTTTTTAATTTCAAAAAGAAGTATACTTCATCAATAATCCTCTGATGTTGTTGTTTTTTTTTTTGGAGGGCAGTTGGAGTTAAGTGACTTCCCAAGGTCACACGGCTAGTTTTTGTATGAAGTGTCTGAGGCCGGATTTGAATTCAGGTCCTCCTGACTCCAGGGCCGGTGCTCTATTCACTGTGCCACCTAGCCACCCCAATCCTCTGGTGTTAAGATTGGTCATTGTGGGGGCGGCCAGGTAGCACAGTGAGTAAGAGCACTGGCCCCAGAGTTGGGATGAGCTGGGATCGAATCTGGGCTCAGATACTTACCACCACACCTGTCTGTGTAACCTTGAGCAAGTTACTTAACCCCAATTGCTTAAAAAAAAAAAAATTGGTCATTGTGTTGGTCAAAATTCTGAAATCCCTTGCTACTATTTTTCTTTATAATTTTTGATCGTTGCAAATATCATTCCCTTAGTTCAACTCACTTTACTCTATGTCAGTTCAGATAAGTTTCTCTATATTTCTCTGAATTCCTCAGTCATCATTTTTATAGAACGAAAATATTTCATTACATTTCAAGGACCACAGTTCAGCCAACTGTTGCCTAATTGATGAATATCCACTACTATTTCAGAATTTGCTACCTCAGAAAGTGTTGCATGTGGACTTTTCACTCTGCATTTGACCTCAATGGATTCAATGCCAAGTAGTGGGATTCTTGGGGAAAAGCATAGGAACAATTTCATTACTTTCCTAGAATGGTTTCCCTCCTCCCACCCAAACAGTTGGATAAATTCACAGCTCCTCTTACGATGTATGAATGGGCCTCTCATCCCATAGCTCTTCAAGCACCATTGATTCTTTCCATAGTTTATCATCTTTGCCAATTTATTTGGTATGGAGTTTTCAAAGTTGTTTTAATTTTCATTTCCCTATTCATAACTTGGAACAATTTTAATATAGTTCCTGACTATTTGAATTTCAAGAATAGTAATTCATTCAGAACCTAAATGTAATCCTATGCCTCAAAAGTGGCCTTTCAGAGAGGGTGAGGCCTATGAAGAAGTTGAAGCTTCATTACAGTTGTGTAAAAATCTTAGAAATGCAACCATTGCTGCTGAATCTTTGAGCTCTCTGTTCAGATGTATTAAGCATGAAATTTAGAGAGGCACACTTTTCCACTACTGAGGCATTTCATGTAGATGTAATACATCCCTGAATCCATTGAATTTGCAGAAATCTTAAAAGTTGTTCTAGTGTATTCAAGGCAGCTTGGTGGCACCGTCAGTAGAATGTTGAATCTGGAATCAGGTGCACCTGAGTTCAGATCCCATCTTAGACCATTTCTTGTTGAGCAACCCTGGGCAAATCACTTAAAATCTGTCAGTCTTAGTTTCTTCATCTATAAAATGAGGGGGGTGTTGTATGGATAAAATGAGATCTGTGTAGGTGCTTTGCAAACCTTAAAGCACTATATGAATTCTAGCTAGCAAACTTCCTTATTCAGGTGTGTTGCCTCTTGAAGTCAAAATGTGCTCCAATGGCACAATCTAAGGAAAAGATGCAATAGGTAAAAAAGTAAGCTTGTTAGACCTTACGCTGTTTGGGGGTTGAAGTGGAAAATGTCCCTTTCTCAAATATTGCCAGCCACACAAATCCTTGAACAACTACTGAGACACTTAGTGGTTACCCTCTGAAGGAGCCACTCTAGGATCAATATAAAATGCTGTGTTTGGTGTTCAGAGCTCTTCATACCTAGCCCCCTTTTACCTTTGCAGTTTTCTTATACCTTACTCTCTAGATGTTCCACGAGCAAGACATTCCATCCTTTAACTCCAAGCATTTTCTCTGGCTGTCCTCCATGTCTAAAATTCTCTTCTCATGCAACTCTGCCTTCTGCCTTCCCTGGCTTCCTTCAAAACCCCAAGGAAAATTCCATCTTCTACTGAAAGCCTTCACTAACCCCTCTTAATTCTATTGACTTACTTTTGTTAGTTATTTCGTATCCATCCTGTATATCTTGGGCTTTGTGTGTATTTGTTTGCATGTTGTCTCCCTGCTTAGACTAAGTTCCTTGAAAACAGGGACAGTCTTTTGCTTCTTTTTGTATCGCTAACACTTAGTATGCTACCTTGCACAAAGTAGGTGCTTAATATTTCTTGATTGATAGATTGAAGCATCCTTCTTGGACTAAACTGGGCACTTGATCCTAAATCTATTTCACTATGCTTCATGGTTGGGTTCTTCATCAGTTTCTAACTTGTCTTCATGGCATCTATTCTAAAATTTGTCTTCATGGCATCTATTCTAAAATAGCAATTTAAAGTTTATGGTATATGTATGAGCTACATAGTATAAGAGTTGTATTCCCCAATTTCTTTTTTTGTTTGTTTGCTTTTTGGAGGGCAGTTGGAGTTGTGACTTGCCTAAGGTCACATGGCTAGTTTTTTGTGTTAAGTGTCTGGGACCAGATTTAAACTCAGGTCCTCCTGATTCCAGGGCCGGTGCTCTATTCACTGTGCCACCTAGCCACCCCTGTATCCCCCAATTTCTAGATGAATCTGTAGTCACACAAGCAAGTAAGAGGCACAGCTACTATTTGACCTCAGGTCTGCTCAGCTTGATTCTTGTTCTCTTGCCTTTCACTACCCTGATCCCCTTGTACCGACTCCTAATCTCCCTTCAACCATTCCGTCCAAGTCCTGCTGCTGAATCAACCTCTATATTTCTTGAATCAGCCCCTTCTGTTCCAATTGCCAATATTCTAGTTCATCCTTTTAACAAATATTCTTGTCAAACAACAAACTCCCATGTTATGCAAGAGGTGCCTAACTGGAATCTAGTTTCTCCCTGTTGATATCAATCCTAGACTTTAAATATTTCATTGGATTCATGGTTTCATCAGCATGGATACTCCCTTCTTCAATGTAGATGTCAACCTGTTTCCATCTCTCCACCTTCATTGTAGTGTCAGAGAGTCCAGGACACAGAGATAGCTTTTACCAGACTTTATTTTATTGCTCCTCACAAAGGAAAGAGGAGAATCGTTGAACAGGATAGTCCAGGTGTGCAGCTTCTTTACCCTCAGTGGGCACACACAGTTTGGGGAAGGCAAGTGCTCATGCTCTTTTCAATGGCCTAGAGCACCTCAAGGCTGATAAATAAGCAATTTTAGCCAAAGGGGAGCATGGTACCAATAGGAGTCTACCCTATTATCTCTAGGACCCATAATATAAGGGTATTTTTTAAAATTACCTGATAAAGAATAAGGGGCAGGGAAGCAGCAGACAATCCTAATTGTGCCAATCCAGTAAGAAGATAAAAAGGGGTAAGCCCAGTCTCTGAGTCTATCCATCTTGGCATACTTTTATGCTGGATAACAGAGGGAGATGGCAGCAGAAGGGTAGGGCTGTACCAGTTAAACCAGTTTTTATCATTGGACATCCATCCAATTTATTTTTGTCCATATTTTTCTATAAACTTTATATATGGTTCTTTGAATATTTGTGTAACTACTCCATTTATCCATCTGCCATCCTTTGCTTCTGCTAAACTATTAGGCTATCTTCTTCTTCAGTCCTATACATCCTTCAGCATTTCATTGATGCCACTTCTCACAAATAATCACATGTCAGTACCCACTAAGATACCCACTATGCACTTTTCCATAGTTCTTTGTGTCAGTTCCAGTTATTTTTCTTCTAAAGTCACATGGTTTTTAAATCATAGCATTTAAATCATATAGCTTTAACAAAAGAATATGGTCTCAATAATATATTGACTAAAGATCGGTCTGATCTCAATGCAAACCATCAGGATGTGTGCCTTGAAACTTACATGTGAAATAGAGTTTATTCCTCGATGCCAGAATCATCATCATCACATCTTTAAGTCACTCCCCTGCCTAAAATTTTCACTGGCTCCCCTTTCAAAATACACATTTTACCTCATATTATCATTTGTCTTAGACACATTAAGTCAAAATGATTGGAAGCATACCCTATATTTCTTTTTTCCATGTGTTGTTTATATTGGTTTCTTTTTTCCTCTCCTCTGCCTAGAAATATTTTTTCCCCATTTGATGTCTGTCAAAATTCTTCACACTCTTCAAGCTACAACTCACATGCTACCTCCTTCATTGCACTTAAAAGGATTGCCCTGGCCAGAATTATTGTCTCCCTATGCTTAACTGCTATAGTATTTTTTACCTTTTATGACTTAAATCATACTCTGTTGTTATTATATTATTTATATGAAGTTTTATTTTAATTTCCTACAAGATTATAAGCCCTTTTATAACAAGATCATCATAGGATCTTAGATTTGGGGCTGGAATAACATCTAGTCTTACCTACTCATTATAGTTTTAAAATATATTTTTAGAAATATTTACTCATTTAATCTCAGTTATTTTTTACCTATAATTGGGCAAAAATACTTTCTGATGCTTGCTTTTATTGCATCTTTAATTATTGTGAATTCTCATTTTTATTATTGATGCAAAATCTTATTTTATTTTTGCTTTTATTTTAGATCAGAGAAGTTAACTGGGTCTATATGCTATTTTTTTTTTAACTTCCAACTGGAATTATAATAGATAATTTTGCTGTTTTCATTGTTATTTCTACTTGTTAATTTTGTTCTTTTATTTTCAGAATTTCTTCTTTGGTGTTTAATTGAGGTTTTTTATAGGTTTGGGATTTTACATTTACATGTGATTTTTATTATATTTTATTATTAAATTTAGATTATATATTATATTTTTATTATATTTTATATGTGATTCACTATTCTGTTCATTCTCTTTTATTGATGAAAGTATTTTGAGAAGGGAAATGAATAAATATTTATGAAGTGCTCACTGTGTGCCAAAAATTTATATTATCCCATTCACTTCCTACAACTCAGAAAGGTAAGTGCCATTTTTATTCCCATTTTACAGTTGCGGAAACTGAAGCAGAGGTCAAGTGATTTTCCATGTCACACAAGTAGTCTATGACTGGATTGGAACTCAGGTTTTTTCAACTCTATGCCCAGTTGTCTATACACTGTGCCCCTTGCTGCCTCTGAATAGATATAAATTATTACATGAGGACTGTGCTTTTGCTGTATAATGTAAATTTTTCTTTGAAGAAATTTTCTATTTTTTCTATGCTTTGTTCTTTGACCCACCAATTCCTCAGGAGAAAAATAATTAGTCTCCAATTAATTTATAATCTTTTCTTTAATGGTTCTTTACTTAATATATTTTTTACTGCATTATGATCAGAAAATGTATTTAATACTTATTTTCCCTATATTTGTGAGGTTTTTATGCCCTACTACATGGTCATTTTGGGATATACAGATATAGATATATGTGTGTATATTATATATATGTTACATACGTGTATTCTAATGTTTATATGTGTGTTTACACATAAAGTATTATGCACTTATATGCAAAATATTGATATTGTAGCTCTTTGCTTTCTATCTATGGTCATTTTAAGAATAATTTCCAATCTCACCAACCAGCTATATAGGCTAGGAAATATTCCCAATTCTCATGTCTCCCATGTTCCCTAAATCAAGATTTACCCTACAATTAACTCCAACACTCCTGAAATCCTGTCACTAAAAAACTTCTCAGAGCCACACTCTGACATGCTTGAAATGACTCACTTTTTTATCTTCTGCAAAATCATATCACTATCAACAGAGAAATGCTATTATTAACTCTGCCCACTCTTGACCACAATACCAAACTCGACACTCAGTAATTTTCAGCACACTTTCCACAAATACCTTGGAGGTGTTATACTTTAACTGGTGACCAGCAAAAGGAAATTATCCTGACTTCTTATTGCTTTTTATAATTCAATGAACAAATTTGAGTATTCTTTGACTCAGATACATTACTTATATCCCTTACCACTCCATAAAAACTTATAGCTGGCAATAGAAACCTTTAGAATATGAACAGCACGTTTAAAGCTTTTAAAGGCTCTACATAAAAAGAGAAAGATAAAACCCAGCTATCAGATTTTAGGCTAAGGAAAATAACAATTGATAGTAGGAGAAAACATGCATGATACTGCAGCAAGACTAACAGTAGGGGTAAGCAAAAATGGGCAGCTACTGAGAGTACAATATGGTTGTTGGATGAAAGGGTATAATGAAAGACTGCTTTTCTTTTTTTATTTTTTTTAAAGCAATCGAGGTTAAGTAACTTGTTCAAGGTTACACGGTCAGTTATTTCTGGGTGTGGTGCTGAGTATCTGAGCCCTGATTTGATCCCCAGGTCATCCCGACACCGGAGCCGGTGCTCTTACTCACTGAGCCACCTGGCCGCCCCAAGACTGCTTTTCTAACGGCCTGTCAAACCTCTTTGAGTTTTTTTTAATCTATTCTGAAACCCATAAAGTTCATTTGCAACAGGCTGGCTCTACTTTACAAACATTCCCTCCTCCTCTCTTTTCTAGAAATTCTCACATCCTATGTTTGCTTTCTAGGTGTGATTTTCCTGCTGACCTCTAGCTTCTCCTTTCCTACAATATCAGTGACTGGAACACAACTTGAGGCATTTGAAAAAACAACCTATCTCACTGTTTAAAACCCTTACCTGCCTTGAAAAGTTGTCCCAAAGTGGAAGAGACTTAGGATCTGGATCCCCACAGAATTGTCAATTAGAAAAAGAGAAAAGCTGGAAATGCCTAACCATGCCAACTTCAAGGAGAGGTCCTCTTACTGTCCTTGATTTCCATCTCACTTCCTGCTATGGCCCAAAGACCAATAAGCCTGAAGAAGATCAAATTGTACCCTTGTTTATATCCTTCCCTTATTGGCCCTGTCTCCTTTGCACCTTCCCCCTGATGTGTCAATTTAATGCTTCTCTTGCCTGAAATCACCTGCATCATAATAAAGGCCACTTGATAGAATATTGGAATCTCATATGAAAATAGATGTCTCCAAATTGCTGAAACAGAATGGAAAATATCTAATATGCTTTTTAAAGGTGAATATATTTTAATGCTTTGTTCCCATAAAGCATGCATATGCTCTGATAAGTCGACTTGTGCATTATGATAGAGGTTGAAGGGATCTGAAGTCCGATCACACAGAGTGGGGGTTAATTTTCAAATTTTGCCATGGATGGGGCTGCTAGGAGGCACAGTGAATAGAGCACTGGCTCTGGAGTCAGGAGGACCTGAGTTCAAATTTGGCCTCAGACACTTTAATACTTACTAGCCATGTGACCTTGGGCAAGTCTCTTAATCTCAATTGCCCTGCCCCCCCTCCAAAAAGTAAAAATATAAGATGATTAAAAAAAATTAAAAAAAAATTTTGCCGTGGACATATATCCTCCCTGAGATTTAGTTTCATTATTTGTACAATGAGAGGGTTAGACTAGATGGTCCCTAAGGTCTTTGCCAGGTCTACATATATGATCCTATGATCATTTTCTTAGCTCTAAAACATAGGCATTTCACAATACTGTCTTTTAAAATTCATTCTTGCTTTAAATTGGCATCTCATCTGATCTTTTCTATCAGTACTGCTTTATAATATTTTTCTAATTTTAACAAATGATTTATTTTAATTGGAAAAAAATTTAATAGCTATATTGACTATATCTCTCTAGGCTTTTACCAATCAGTGGATAAAGAAGTGATCCAGTGAGTCTTTACCACCTAATAGGAAATCAACATCATCCAGCGGTGGCCCTAAAACTACTTGGTGCCTATGAAGGTTCTAAGACCACAGGGTCATAGGATTCTGTGAGCTAAAATAGACCTTAGACATCATCGAATTTGACCTCTTTGTTTTACAAAGAATGAAACTGAGGCCAGAGAGGTAAAGTGATTTATCTAAGGTTAAAGAGTAGTATAGCCAAGATTCAAACCCAGATGATCAACCTCAGGGTAAATGTACCAATCAATATGTAAGTCAAGTAAAGATCCAAGGTAAAACTCTCAAGTCTGGGGGAAAAAATGAATATACAGGTGCTCATTACTGTTCCCCTTTCCCTTTGTGTCAGAATCTCCTAATATTCCTCAACACTTTCCTACTTTCTAACTCCCCTCCCCAAACCAGATCTAATAATCTTATGCTTTCCTGGAAAGCCATTCACACCAAAGGGTTAACTCTATCAAGTATTTCCAAATCTAAGCTTTTTATCTCTCACTGTGAAATAAAAAGGCTTATTCCCCTTTTAAATGTCAAGTAAGAAGGCTGGGAGGAGGAGGCAATGGAAAGTCTTTCCTTATCTCTGGCATAGTACACCCCCTAGGGCTAATTGTGAAGAAAAATGCTTTTTAGGGTGCCTGGTGGGAGGGAAGGAGGAGATACTGTTTTAGTCAGGAATTTATGGGGAGACATCCCTTTCTCCTACCAAATTGCTTCATGTGTACTGGTTTTATCTCCTCACCTAGAAAATAAACTCTATTATGGAGTCCTGTTACTCATGAGAAACCTTCATTTCTCTAAGGCTACTGCACAAGTTCAAGACAAGATAGGTCCCACCAAGTTGGAAAATCTTCAAACATGGAACTAGTGATGTAATCTCATATACGTATATTGTATAAGTATAAGGGGGACCAGCCTAGCTAATTAGAGAGAAGCCTACCTTCAACTTTGCTGCAGGGTATCCAGTCAATAAGCAGTTACTAAGGGCTTACTTTGTGGATTTTTCAGTCACAGTAACCTATGAAAATCAACTACTAATCTGAAGAGAGTTCACCATCTGTGTCATTATGAGGAGAACCCACACCTTGGAAATCAAAGATCCCTGAAGTGTTGGGCAGAAATCCTCATTCTTCTTTAGTCTTTCTACTCCTCTGACACCACGTAGTACAATTTTAGGAATAAAATAAGCATTTAATAAAAAAAAAAATCAGCTGATAGATCTTTACCTTTGAAAAGAGCATGCTGGGGAATACGTTCAGAGTAGTAAAGGCACAAGCCTCAAGTCTCTTATCTGAGGATATTTCCTAGACTTGCTCCATAAGTCTGTGGTAGGGTGGCCAGTGACCAACCATGACTTCTTAGCCACAGATCAGAGATTCTGAGCAACCTCAGAGGTCATTGAGTGCAATCCTTTCAAATTACAGGTGAGAAAACTGAATCTCAGTGGTGAAGTGACCCACCCCAAATCAAACAGTTAATAAGGGTCAAAGGCAAAATTTGTGTTCAGGCTTTCCCATCAGCTTTTATTCAACTCCCCTATTATCATGCCCCAGAGCAAGGTACCTTCTCCTCTGGAGAGAGTTGGTGGCTTTTTCCCAGTGTCCCACCTCCTTTTCAGTTCCTTTTTGTGTAATCCTTTTCTCCATTAGATTGCAAGCTCCTTGAGGGCATTTGTATCCCAAGTCCTTAGCTGACCACTTGGCACATGTCTAGGCACTCATTAAATGTTTACTGTATTATATAGATTGTCCTGATTCCAAGTCCAACACTCTCTCTGTTGTGCCACCTATCTACCTTAGCTCTAAATGTGGAAGGTTGTGGTTCATTCAAGGGCAGGTTCTGGTAGAATTACATTGAATCAGATTCCTGTCCTAGAGCAAGACTTAACCTTTGCAAGCATAGAAAGTTTCCCGAGGATCCCTGGGATCTTCTGGAATTAAGCAGCTTTGTGCTGTTCTATACCAGAAAAGATTCTCTAGGCTTGCTTCAGTCCAGACTCTGGTCATGGTTAAATTGACCTTGGACAATGAGGACTGAGGAGAAGGAAGTAGTATTCTAGAGGAAAGAGAAGAGCTGTTTGCTTTGCTCAACTCCTCTTTTTTTTGTCATCCCACACACTTTTTTACTATGCATATGGTGCCAGTGGGAGTAATTATAATGTGCCCAATTTCTTCCTTAAGTAATTTTAGGAAACTTTTTTTTCCTCCCATGCAGAAACTGGTCCTTTATGTTTTCCATAAAGCACCTGGCACATTGTGAGCATTTAATAAGTGTTTAATGATGAAACAATAACAATAATAACAACAACAAAGGAAATCAACCATGACTTCTTAGAACTATTGTAATCCCTGAGTGGAAGCTTTGCCAGGACAAAGGAACATTTTAATTTTTTCTAGAACATAGACTATCATCCTATCTATTAGAGTCTGTCATGCTATGAAATGTGGAGAGATTCTGAACACAGCCTATTCTGAGATGGGGATAATTTCATTCTCTAATGGCTCATGAGGGGTGTCGCAATGTGACATCAGGAGGGGCTGATGGGAAATGTTAGAGTGTATGCCTTTGTCTTCAGCACAGAAAAAGCCAAAGCCAAGTGTTGGTGGCATTTCCAAATTAGAGTATGTCTTTGTGGAGATTGATTTCTCAGTGGCCTAACAAACCAGCCTTTAGCAAACCATCGTCTCCTAAACATTTATCCTAACCCACAAAATGCTTTCCCATCTCCTGATAGTTTGCACCATGGAGGTAGTAATGGAGAAATATAAGAACAGTGAAATGAACCCTCTGAGGAGGTTTTAACAGAAATAGAAGAAAAGTGGGAGATGAATGGTTGTGTTCATCTTGAGAATTGTTAACATGATAAAGTAGAAAAAGCAGTGTAACCACTGAGTGTCAAAGGAATTCTGCCATCTACATTCATTGTTTTCTAGGTTACTAATGACTGGTGTATACAAAGATGCCCGGCATACCCTCACTCTAGTTTGGTGCAATTGGAAGAGGCACCTCCAAGATAATTAAAATAGTGGAATCCCCAAACTACAGAAGTACTCAGTGGGTCTACATTTTTGGTGCTGACGACTAGTCCCTAGAGCACAGATTCTTCAACATTTTTTTTTCCTGAGCCTCTTAAACAATCTGGTGGAGCCTACAGACTGTTCTCGAAATAGTGTTTTTAAACAATTTAAGGTAGTAATAAATCGCTGTTAGAGCCGGTGTCCTTAGCTGGAAAATGCAGGTCCTGAGAATGCATAGGTCCATAGATAAATTTCAGGGGGATCTGAATGAGAAAAAAATTATATCCTTATTTTCTAACCTTTGATTTTTTTGAAATCTGAAACATATAATCTTCTACATCTAAAGACATTTTAAGAAGGGTTATATAGGTTTCATGATAGTGCCAAAGAATTTTTGGCTCATGCAAAAAAGTTGTGAACCCCCGTGTTAGAAGTTAGGCAAAATAAAGATGCAATTTTCCCATCTATGTTGAGGGACCCTTACCAACTGATCCCCAAGAGGTATACGGAGCCCAGATTAAAAAACTCTACCCTAAATGAACATTTCAAGGAGCACAAGAAGGGCTCTGATGTCCATGGGAGACATTGTCTGGCATAGGCCATCCCTATATCCTTTCTTTTAATATCTTTTCACATAGTTTATCACTAGGTAAATTTCCTGAAAGAGCAAGTTGGGTCTCTGTTGATTAAACCCAGATCAACCAATATCCTCAGAATACAAAAATTTTAAAAATGGAATCACTATGATGGAGAAACTTACAAGGCAGCAGAGAGATGAAAAAGCAAATTATGAAATGCTATACAGATGTGAATTGCTATAAACCTTAGCATCATCTTCATCTTCTTCCTCAGTGTCCGTCTCTTCTTCCTCATCCTCATAAAATTTAAAGGAAAAAGGAACCCAAAAGAATATAATCCTCTCTTTTTATAAATGAGAACACCATTTAAAAGTAACAGGAACATCACAATTGGTTTTAAAATATGAACAGGGATTTTTACTTTATTTTAAACCAAAAGTAGTCAAATGACAAATGGGGGGATAATATATCCTAGAACAAATCTCACAGAAATGAATTCTGCTTTTAAAAAAAACTGACTGAGAAAACAGCAGAATGAAATAGTCAAAGATGTACCAAGCAAAGGAAAATATAGTCCTTCCTACCACCCAACCACCCTCAGCTTCACCCCCCCCCCCTCCCTTTTCAGGAGATTTTACTTTAGCACAAGTAAAGCAACAGCTTTTAAATCCAAGGGTATCTGGTTCAAATCTCAGCAGGGGTAAATTTCTTACAAACTAAAAAGGTACTCTCCCTATTAAAGGAACTGACTTAATAGAGTTATATGGACCATTATTGTGCTGAAAGGGGATTCACAAACTATTTTCTAAATAGGGTCTTTTTGTGCATGGACAGTAATTCTTATGGCAGTCTTAAAGCAAGAACGAGTGGCCTTTATATAAAACTTTAATAACTACCGGTATATTGTAGAAAGTCATCTCTGGGGCTGTTGCAGATCAAGACTTCCAGGCAAGGGGTCTGAAAAAGCTAACTAAAGATAAAAGGCTAATATTTGAGCCAGCTCCAAATGCAGGGGAAGAGATTAGCCAAATCCCTCTTGAAATGCAGCTCCAGTGATGGGCCACATTGAGCCCTCAGGATGCACAAGCCCCTTGAAGCTTCATTAATACACTGGAAGATGCTCAGCCTGTTTTATCATAAGGATTTCTGATGTGCTCTTCATCTCAGAGCATTATTTCTATCTGGGATTTCCACCAGAAGACATCTACATGTGAATTATTGCCTGGCACAGTTTTCCTACCCCTGAAATGCACCTATATAGTGAAACTCTAAAAGGCATATGGAAAGCATATGTCTTAATCCACTTTATGAAAGTACCTCAAGGGAATGCCTAGGTAAGGTCTATTTCTGGTACACATTGCAAGAGAGGATAGATGATCTTGAATTAGGTCCAAACATATAAGTGTTCATTACCATTGCCCTCTCTGGGATCATCATTGAAGATGGCATAATGTTGAATGTCAAGAAGTCTTTTGCACTTGCCATGATTTCACCATGTGTATTTCTTTGGGGGCTATTAGAATTACAGAGAATGGATATGTGAGCCAAATTTTCTAAATGGGGATAATCCATGCACAAAATTTATAATAAGATACGAGTGTAGGTATTTCCAATTTATTTTATCATCCCTATGATATATAAAATTCATATTTTTTTAAATTAAAGTACCTAAAGGTTCACTACTTCACTTGTTGAATGTAAGTGTAGCATTAAATAGAAAATAATGAAGTCAGGAAAACCAAAACCACAGAATTGGAAGGGATCTCTGTAGCCATCTATTTTTATACATAACTTAAAGCAATCTCTAGTTTAACATACTTGAAAAGTGACCATTCAGGCTTTGCTCCAAGATCTCCAAGGAGGGGAAACCTGACACATCTTGAGCCAATAATTCCCAATTTCAGACATCCTGAATTGTTAGAAAAGTCATTCCCCTCCCCACACCTCCATCAAGCTTCAATTTGCCTCCATCCATTATTCCTGATTCCACCTTTTACAGTTAAATAGAACAAGCCTAATCCCTCCTCCATGTGGTAGCCTTTCAGATACTGGAAGACAGTTAACATACCCTGTCCTTTCCACACAAGCCCTCTCCCCTCACCAAGTCTTTTTTTTTTTTCATAGTATCTCCATTTTCTGTAACCAACCTTCAAATGACACAGACTTAAGTCCTTTCCTTCACCCACCTAGTCACCCTTCTCTGAACACTTTTCCAGCTTATAAACATTCTTCTTAAATTATGGCATGGAATAATGAACAGAAAACTCCTGATGAGGTCTGAAGAAGGTATAGTACAATGAAACTGTCTCCTCTCTACCCCTGAATGCTGCATCCATGGAATTTTCTTGGCAAAGAAACTAGAGTGATTTGCAGTTTCCTCCTCCAGTGGGTTAAGAAAGGCAGAGGTTAAGTAACTTGCCTTGGGTCACACAGCTACTGCATGTAAAGCCAGATTTGAAATCAAATCTTTCTGACTCTAGGCTGGGCACTCTATCCATTGAGCCACCTAACCTCACACTATAATTACTACTTCCTGTTTATTCCCCAATAATCACTTTAATGATCTGCTTTAGACAAATCACAGAATTGAAGTCAAATTCTCTGGCTAATAGTTTGCAGAACTGATTTTTTTCCTCCTCTCCCCAGCCACCCTCCCCCACATAATGTTAAAGAAATCAGGACATTTCCTCTTCTCCAATTATGTATTTCCCAGGACCTTTCAAACATTACTGATAATGACTTAGCAATCACCTCTCAGTCCTCTCAGAATTGGACATATAGGTGTAATGGGAATGGGATTTGAAGATCTTCCATGCCCCTTGTATTGGCAAAACTAACAGGTACTTAGCCCTTAGTTTCAAGTTCATAATTGTGTCAAGCATTAACACCCAGAACTTGTGAATCCCACAGTGGATGAACTTGCTGACATAAGGGGAAGGGGTGGGGCAGGGAGGAGCTAATACCATATAAAAAAGAAGAGACCCAGGCTGGAGAGGGAAGCGATTTGGAGAATAGAACTTGTGGTGGCAGAACTTCTGAGAGCCAGCAAGAACTTCTGCTGAGAACTTCTGCCAAGAACTGCTGGGAGAGAGTAGTGTGGATACTGAGCAGCTACTGTGAGTGAAGAGAGGAGGATCCTTGCTTGAGGGTTTGAGTGAGAAGAGGAGGACCTTTGTTTGAGGGAGCCTGTTTCCTTGTGAGGCTGGGGAATGTGGGTGCTCCACTGTGCCGACTGCATGCCAACTTCACGATTACTGTAATTACTTTGACCTTCTGGTTTCGCTTCTCAGTTTTCCGGTATTAGAATAAAGGCTTTTGTTCTGTCCTCCATGTAGTATGCCTGTTACATTTTGTGATTCACAACTATACCAGCATATTCATAGCCATCATGGGCATCGTGAATATTGTATTGGTGTTAAAATAGCTCATTTGGGCCAGCTGATATGAATTTATAATGGACAATTAAGTGTTATGCCATGGTCTCCTTTCTTGTGCTGGATATCCACTCCTGTAAGTCATTTTTATTTTGTCATTTTTAGTCTGAAAGTCATTATCCTTGGTAAAAAAAAAAAAAAAAAGATTGAAAAAAAATTTTTAAATGAGCCTCTCTGCTTTATCTCTGACCACTACTCCTTCATGTGTTCTCTTCTTTTATTAGAAGGTAAGTTCTTCAAGGGAAATGACCACCTTTGCTTTTAATTTACATCCCCCAGTTGTGCAATGGTTAGTCCAGTGGCCATCATGTAGTAAGTGCTTTGCTCTTTCATTCATTTATTCCAAGTCCAGCAACCTATTTATTACCTCATGCTGCCTCCATAATAGTTCCTTAATAAATAAGGAAGGGAGAGAAGAAGGAAGGGAGGAAAGGGAAGAAGGAAGGGACTGAGGGAAGGAGGAAGGAAGGAAGAATGAAAAAAAAGAAATAAGGAGCAAGGAAGGAAAGAAGGAGGGAAAGAGAGAGAAGGAAGAGAGGGAGGAAAGGAAAAAGGAAGGAAGGGAGGAGACAAGGAAGGAGGGGAGGAAAGGAGAAGTGGAGGGAGAAGGGGAGGGAGGGAGACATAAAAGCAGAAGGGAAGGAGGGAGGAAAAAAAGGAGAAAGGCAAGGCCTTTGGTAACTTGGAACAATTTCTCAGCTGCTCTGAGGATTTAAATCTGTGCAAGAAAGTGTTTCTACAAATGTGACCTTTGAACTAATGTTTCAAAACAGTCTTTCAAGTAGCTGGTATTGGCATAAACAAGTGCTTTATATTTCAATGAGACTGAAATCTTGCTGAGAAGTTTAGAGATCACAGTCTCTTCATGACTTACATTTTCTTCAAAAGCACCAAAGTTGGAATCAGATAACCTGGATGCAGATCCTGACTTTGCCACTGATGATCTTGCAATCTTGGGTCTGTCTCAGGCTCTCTGCTTCACTCACATTGTCTTATTTGTAAAATGAGGTAGTCAGTCTAGATAATCTCTAAGGTTTCTTCCAGCTCTAACTCCCTGATCCTGTGATTACCTGGGTCTTATGGGTCAATTTCCAATCTAGAGCTCCCTTCCTGACTCGTAGTGTAGTGGATAAAGTACGGGACATAGCTTCAGGAAGATCTGTGTTAGAATCCTGTCTAGATATGGACTAGCTATGTGACCCTCCACATGTCCCTTCACTTCTCTTAACCTGTTTCCTCATTTAAAAAGAGGGATCAGAATAAAGCACCTGCCTCCCAAGGCTACTGTGAGAATCAGCTATGCTAATATATGTGAAGATCTCAGAAACCTTAAACATGATACAATTGTTAGCTATTATTAACTGGAGAGTAGGTCACACAAGCACTTGTCTGGTTACTTGCTTGATATCAGACCTGTGGGCCTAGATAGAGAAAGCTTTTTGCCAACTATCCCCTAGAACATCGTTAGTCTCATTTTCTAAAATTTTATTTTCACTAATTCATGTTCAACTTTCCTTGAAGCAATGGCATATTCCTGGCAGTGAACTTCTCAGGTGGGTAAAGTCACTTGACCTTTGGTCTGTTGCTTTAAAAATCCCTCAAGAGATGTGTTAAATTGCCCAGAAATGCATTGCCTGTCATGTCTTATTGCTTAATTAATAGCCAACCTAGATGGCCTGTACGGACTGCCCAGCGGTAATTGCTAACTGATCTTCCACCCAGAGAGACAAGTGAGCTCTGTGGCAACCTCACTGTCACATGGCATTTACTACCCTTAAATGAAAATGTTTCCACAGATGAGACAGGGAATAGAAGGACCGGGGCGGAGCTTTTATAAGCACCATCTGAGCCATGGAAAACTACCCTGGTCTTCAAGACTCTATATGGAGAAATACAGGTTTTAATGACTACAAACCTCCTTCCTTCGAATCTATTTCTTAAAGCCCTTCTTTAGTTAAGGGCATTCAAAGCCCTTCTTAACTTAGATTCTTCCAAACTTTCCAATCTTCTTCCACCTGACTCCCCTACACATATTTCTTGATCCAGTGACACTGGCCTCCTGGCTATTCCACAAGGCACTCCAACTCTTGGCTCTGAATATTCTCTCTGGTTGTCCCCCAAGAATGGAATGCTTTTCCTCCTCTGATCTGACTATTAAACACCCTGGCTTCTTTTAAGTCCCAACTAAAATCCTGCCTTCTAAAGAAACTCCCCAAATCCTCTTATTACCAACGCCCTCTCTCTTTTAATTATTTCCTATCAGTCCTGGTTATAGTTTGCTTTGTGTATATTTATTTGAATGTAGTCTTCTCCATTAGATTGTAAGGTCCTTAAAGGCAGGGAATGTCTTTTGCTTCTTTCCATATCGCTAACATCTACCACAGTTCCAGACATGTAGCAGGTAGTCAATAAATGTTTTCTGATTGATCAATTGAATTATCCATTGGGCTTGCATATTTTTTTAGTATATAGTTATATACAGATGATGCATATGATTTCATCAGCCTGGAAAATTCTTGGTATGGGAGTCATCTCCACCAATACAAATTAATTATTGCAACTTTTCTGCAACTTAATAAAGCCTAGGGCATGGCTGAACACACATGGAAGTTAAATGACTTGACCACATATGCATAGCTAGTAAGTATCACAGGTAAGGTGTGAACCTAGATTTGACTCTAAGGATTCCATGTACTGCCTCTTCTTTTAGAGATGTCAGAAGTCAAAATTGAAAATTCTCACTATTGTTTTGAATTTTCAGCATTTTAAACTTAGCAGACACTTAAGAAATGTGTGTGGGCGGCTAGGTGGCACAGTGAATAGAGCTGGCCCCAGAGTCAGGAGGACCCGAGTTCAGTTTGGCTTCAGGCACTTAGCACCCACACAAAAAAACTAGCCATGTAACCTTGGGCAAGTTACTTAACCCCAATTGCTCTCCCAAAAGGCAAAAAAATAAAAAAAGAAATATGTGGAATAAAATGGAATGGAACAAGATGATGGAAGACCTCTCATTTTTCAAACTGCCTACTTCATTTTGAATAATTGTAGTAAATGCCATTACCATGGCACTTAAAGATTGGAAAGTGTGCTTTCCTCACACCAATCCTGTGGGGAAAGTGGTGCAAGGATCATTATCCTCATTTTACAGGTAAGGAAACTGAGGATCCGCAAGGTGAAGATAGAGTTACACAATTAACAAGTATTAGAGTGGGGATTGGAACCCAGGTCAACTGATTGTCAATGCAGTTCATGTCCCACAGTGCCATGCTTCTCACAAGCAGCAGGAATGGAAGGTCATAGAATATAAAGAAAACTTGCAGTGTGGAAACAATCCAAACGTACAGGACGAGTGAGCTCCCATCCTTTGGAAATAATTATCACTACAAAGTAGTTGATTGAGAGAATATTGTTAAAGGACTTATTACTCCCCAAACCATGGGATAACATGAACTTCTTGTTAACCAAGGGGTATAAAAATCATCAATGGATAGATAAGAGTAGTTTCCTAGTTCAGATATTCCTATAAAAATCAGAGAAAATCCCCCACTTTCCATGCATCTATAAAGGAATGTGCAATCTCTTCTGAGAATCCTACTTAAAGTCAGAAAAAAAGGGGAACCCATCGTATATGTGGGTGGCGGTGATATTGGAAATGGTGTCAAACCCAGCCCTCTTCAATTTGCCATTCCTACTGAGGTTATCACGTAGTACATCCTTCCAGTCTCCCTGATTTGCAACCTCACATCTTCCTTTACCCCTTAAACTCATTCATCCCACATATCCAATCTACTTCCACATCTCCCTGTTTCTTTCTCCAAATCTCTCATATCCAACCCTTTTTCTCCATTCACACAGCTCTTCTTTACCACAGAGTCTCATCTCTTGCTTACATTATTGCAGTAGTATGTTGGTTGGTCTCCCAATTCCTATCCCTATTCCACACAACTCATAAAGTGATTTTTTCTAAAGTGTAGGTCTGCCCATGTCACTCCCCTATAGTCAGTAATGTCCAATGACTCCATTTTAACTTATAGTATCCAATCTAAAGTCTCCTGTTTGACATTGAAGCCCTTAACCACCTGAGCCCTACTTACTCTTCTAGTCTGCTTTGCTTTACCCCCATTTCCAATCATCATCAGCCTCCTGCTGTTCCTCACACATAACACCATCCCATCTCTGCATATTTGCATGAGCTGTCCCCCTGAAATCATTCCTTGTTCACCTCTTCATCTTGGCATACCTAGCTTCTTTCAAAAGTCTATCAAATGTCACCTTTTGCAGGAGGACTTCCCCATTGGCCTCACCACTGAGCCTTTCCCTCTAAGATTATCCTCATTTTAGAAAGCATTTCGTCACTTCTTGCCTACCCCATCCATATGTAAGCTGCCTGAGGGCAAGGCTTAGTTGTAGGTTTTTGCCTTGATCTCAGAATTTATCACAGTGCTGCAACATACTAAGTATATAATGAATTCTTATTGATTGATTTAAGGAAGATATTTCAAACTGCAATTCACAAAATAAATCCAGTCATTCGTTCAATCAACAAACATATCTTGTGTGCCTAAAGACAGCATGGTATAATGAAAAGTATGGCATATCTGGAATAAGAGGAGGTGTGTTCATTTAAATCTCAGCTCAGTCACTAACTACTGATGCAAACTTGGACAAATCACTTAACTAATCTGTGCTTCAGTTTCCTCACCTATAAAATACTGGGGTTGAACTAGAAGTGCTCTAAAGACCCTTCTAGCCCTAATTCTGTGTTTCTATGCCACTCGGTCCAATGGACTGAGCCAAACACTGAAGGAGAATTGAAGGTAGGGATTAGAGGCATGGCAATTAGTGAGGAGTGATCACATTAGTCTGGGCATTAGGTGAGTGCTGCCAAATCTGAGTAATGACTGTGAAAATGAATAGGAAAAAAAAAAACAGATCTGAGGAAACTTGTGTGGGAAAAATGAGCAGAATTTGCTGATGGATTAGATACTCCATGCAAGGACAATATCCACTCCATTTTCATTCTCCAGTTCATTATAATGCCATGTATCCATCATTCAGAAATCAATAAATGTATAGAGGAAAGGTGAAATGGCTTTTTGCATGTGGTTTTTTCTTTCACTTTAGCACAAAGAAAGCACAGAGGGGCACATGGCTAAAAATGATGGAATTATTTAATGTTTTCCTTTCCATGTCACAATATCAAGATAGGTCAAGTTTGGGCACTTGCTTACGAATAAGTAAAATAAAAGTACAGTAAGTTTCTTAACCTAAAGTGGTACATCCATAGAATTTGAAAAGCTATTGTAATTTTTTCTGTTATTCTTACCAATTAACATTTCTGAAGTCACCACCATGCTATTAAATTTTCCTTTAATAAGCTATTTTAACCCAAGTTTTAAAGTTGAGAGAAGGAAGAAAACCAGCCCCTTACTGACACCCTGTCCCTGATGACCCATCTACTGTAGCCACCAACTATTGTTTGGACTTTGTGGAGGAAGATGAAAGAGGAAAAGAAAGACATAAGGGTTAAGGAGGGGGGAGAAAGGGGAAGAATAAAGAAAGAAGGAAGGAAGGAAGAAGAGAAGCGCTATAAATAGTACCACTCAGAAAAGGAAGACCAGAATTATAGCTGCCAAAAAGACTGATCTTAGCCTAAAAAAAATGAAATTATAGCATTCCCATTTGTGACTTGTTCTTGGAGGACTACTGAAATGAGAACACAAAAAGCAAAATTTAATCCTTTTTTAGCAAGGTTCACATTTGTGTTTTTTTCCACAGGCATTAAACTATTTAACTGATTTCTCCCCACCCCAAATCCCATTATTTCTCATATTCTGCTTCTTGTATCACATCCAAATCTCTCCAGTACAGTGGAAGCTGGTTGAGGACAGCAGCTGTTTTCTATTTATATTTTGATGCCCAGCTCATTTAGGTCCTTGCAATTCATGGAATCCAAATTCAATGCAACAAAAATTTATTTTGAGGTAAGCACTATGCTGAGTTCTGAGGAAACAATGGTTAAAAACAAGTAGTACTCCCCTTAACTATCTTCTATGCCCCAAGAGGATTTTCATATGATATCAAACTCAGAAAATAGGAAAATGCAGGATTTTTTTTAAAGTCTTTCTGGAAAAAGTCACAGCCTCAATTTTCCCTTCTTTATAATGGGGATAATAATATCACCTACTTCATGGCGTACTTGTAATGATCAAATAAAATAATACAATGCTTAAGAAACCATAAAGTGACAACTGTTAGCTATTATAATGTATATATAATAAAAATATGGAAAGATTTGCACACAATAATCAAGAATAAAATGAGCAGAACCAAGAGGCAATTTTGTAGAGTAGGAGCAACATTGTTTTAAGAATGACTTTGGGGGCAGCTAGGTGGCACAGTGAATAGAGCACCAGTCCTGAAGTCAAGAGGACCTGAGTTCAATTTCGGCCTCAGACACTTAACACAAAACTAGTCGTGTGACCTTGGGCAAGTCACTTAACCCCAATTGCCTACCTTACCCCCTCCAAAAAGAAAAAGAAACTAAAAAGAAAAAAGAATGACTTTGAATGAACAAGATGTTTTGATTATTATAAATAGCCAAATTTAATAAAGGACATTTGAAGAAAGACACTATTCGCATCCAGAGAAAGAACAGATAAATAGAAATATGTGTGGAATATTTTACACACATATACACACACACACATGCACACATACACAGTGTGTGTGTATGTGGGTGTGTGTACCTATTTTTATCTATTGGTAGCCATCTCTAGGGCTGAAGGAGGAAAAAAGGGAAGAAAAAAAATGTTACCTGATAACTTTATTTTATATTTAAGAGGAATAACAAGTTGTACATGATAGATTTGGAGTTTCATGTGCAATCATCTTTTTTATTATACTGTTATGGAAATGTTTGTTTTATTCCATAAAATTAAAAATACAATAACATTTGAAACATAGTTAACCGAAAAATGTGCATAGTATGATATTTGAGTCAAGACACATTATGGAAACATAAGTAAATATTTTCTGGGGTTGTAGCATGCATAGAGTGCTACCAAGTGGGGGGGAGGGAAGTGATTTGAAAAGACTCCTTAGGAGGTAGTATGTAAGTTGAGCCTTGAAGAGAGCTAATGGCTCTATGAGACAGAGGTAAAGAGAGAGGACATGCCAGACAACAGAGACAAATGTGCTGAGGGAGGGAATAAAGATATAGTTGATGTGTGTCAGATTGAATAGGATCAAAATATGGCAAGCAGATGATACCTAGTTATAGATGTATGGGAGAGATTGGTGCCTCAGGTATGGGGTGGACCCCATGACCTCTAAATCCTCACCTTTCCAAAGCTAAAATTCAAGACATCTTCAGTAAAAATGATGTTATCATCTGAATAAACCTGCATGATTTCATGTACCCTAGAATGAAGCTGAATTTGAACAGCCTCTTAAGAGCGACAAGCTAGAAAGGAAATTTTCTTGAGGTCATTGCCTATTACTTAGTATAAGCATTGGTTCTGGCTTCCTGGCATCTCCCCTTGACCTTTCCCATAGTTCTCTAAGTATAACATCAGATCTCTAACTCAGACTCCAGTAAACAGCATTAAATGTTTGCAGCCCCACAGAATATTGACACCAGGGGAGCTTCTGGCCTTAATATCATTGACCCAGGATCCTGAGGCAAACGACTTCTTCCCAATGAGAGCTGGCCCCATGTTCTGCAATCATTTTGTTGTTATGGAACTCTCCTTGCCCTTCCTAAACAGGTGGGTTTTGTATCAGCCCCAGGTTCAGCGGTATCAAGAAGTGAAATTTTGAGGATTTGAAATAAACGCTGCTAAATGGAACTTTGGGATGAAATGTGTCAGATTTGTTCAGATCTGTTAAAGTAATAGGGGAGAGCACAAAAGGATAGAGAAAAGGAAGGCCTCAATCTTTGTTCCATGAGTGATAAAACAGCATCACTTGGGTGAAAATTGGCCTGACCTTCACCCACATGATGCTTCTGCTGTCTGCCTCAGTGACTCTTTCTTTGCTCTGAATAAGTGAAGATTGCCTCTTTCCCGGCAAGGAAAAGTCAAAGAACAAAAAAGAAAAAATCCTGACTTAACTATAAAAGGATTATTTTTTTAATCACAGTTGGGCTCATACAAGGCAGTTTCTAATCTTATTTTTAAGCTTGAAAACTGCCTTTTTAGAAATTCTTTGGATCCATTTCTTTATAACCTTCTCCCACCATCCTCCCCCCAACTCCATACCTCAGGGTCCAGATTTTAACTGGCTTTTTTTTCTCCATTCCCACTTTAAATGATAGCGGTTTGGCTTGTAAAGGTTTTCTCTAAAGCATTGCCCCTGGGGAAATGGAAAAACTGGAGGGAGGAAAAACCAAAGCCTAACTCAGCTGGCTAAAATACTAAGTAAAGAGGATCTGTTGGCAGGCTTCTACCAATGCCCAAGGAAACTTTGAGCAGAGTTTTCTCTCCAATTTTACCCCTGGATGGCATGTACCAGCTGATACATGATATTAAATCACAGACTATCCCTGTTCATATAGACAAGAGAGCTTTACTGTGACATTACTGTCAAACAGCCCCCTGTGTGACTAATATTTTTAACAGCATGATATTTAAAATTTGACAAGGATATAATAATTCATTCTTCAGATAGTCAACATACTAGGAGAGTAAGTAATGTCTTCAAAGTATCTTTCAAAGGGGCTATTAAAAGTAAGTAGAGTTTTCCCCCCATGGCATGAAATGTAATTTTGGTTCAACTACACCAACTGCATGAAATTAGAAACTTTGACTTGATGCTGACCTGCTAAAAATCAGATGAGAAAATAACGAGGCTTGATTCACAAATTCAAAGGGAACTAACAAATCTGAATGCAATCTAGCTTGCTATTATTGTCCACTTGGTTTTTCAAGTAGTATCCCACCCCACCCCATCCCCAAAATCATCATCAATTACAATTTGACAGTGTTGTAGAACATATTGGAATGGGACTAATACAATTTCTGTCATTGCACTGGAGAGTTCAACTGAGATTTAAGCATTTTGAGCTGGAAGGGGTGGTAGAAATCACTGTACCAAAGTCACTCTATTTACAGAAAAGGAAAATAAAGGCCCTGAGAAAACAAATTACTGGAGACCAGGGAGTTAGAGTTGTGACATCTTAGACCAGTGTAGACCAATGCACTCATTTTACAGATTAGGAAATGGAGGTCCCTCAAAGGTAAGTCACCAATGTCAGGAGCAGAGTTGCAACATGAATAGAAGTCTTTGGACACTATATTTACTGCCTTTCCCATTATACCAGGCAGTTTCCTTGCCCAAGGTCATACAGCTAATCAGGAGCAAAGCCAAGAATCAAACTCAAATCTTCCAACTCCAAATCTGGATTGCATTCGACTTCAGCATGATGCAACTATAGAACGAGAAAGAGTTATTGGGGACATACAGAATCTCCAAAGCACGGCCTAGTGAATACATAATTGATTTTAAGAGCAAGATGACCCAGGTTCAAGTCCTCCCTCTGACAACTGCTAGTTCTGTTGCTCTGGGTGAATGCCTTCATGTCCCAGCACTGTACAAAATGCTAAGTTTTGGAGAAGGGACTCATCTGCATTAGGACACAGACATAGCCAGGAGTTCTATATACCCACAAAACCCAAAGTTAATTCTTATACCTCTATAAAATGTTACAGCTGGAAAAAAAAAAACTTCAAGATCACCACTATAACCCCCTAATTTCATACTTGAGGCATTGATGATGTATTTGTCAGATTTGAAAATTTCACCAGGCAGGGAGGGATTTTTAACATATTGGATAACCAAGTCAGGATTCCAGTGAAATTAAGAATGAAGGATGCAATATAACAGGGATAAAACATTTGCTTTAAAAAATTAAATTTACAAATTGCATATGGAGGTAGCAAAAGTGCTTCACCTAAAAAATTGTGGTCTTAGTGGACACTAAGCTCAGCGTGAGTCACTGTGATAGAGTAGCTAAGTTTTATATCATAGAATCATAAACTCAGCATTGGAAGGGACTTTTGAGGGCACAGAATCAATCCCCTTCATTTTACAGAGGAGGAAACTGAGGCACAGGGAAGTCAACTTTTAAAAAGTTGTTGTGTCTGAGACAGAAGTTAAATCCAGATTTTCCCAACTCTACATGCAATGTGCTCTCCATTGTGCCATCTTCAAATTTAATAAATAAAATGCCATGGATGAATAGGAGCACGGGGAAGACCTCTATGGTGAATATCTCTGGAGAATACATCCTTTATTTAGACCATTCACTGGATATCCTCCATGATGGTGGCAAACACTTTTGGTGAGCAAACATTTCTGTTTTATGCCTCATTTGATATTAATAATCATTATACAAAGAATCACTGAACAAAGTTACACCAACAAGAAAATTTCCCAAGCAACAGAATTACATAGAAACATAAAATAGGAGGGGTGGGAGGAAGCCTAGAGATCATCTTATGTAAATTTCATCAAAATTAAAAATGGAATGCTAGCGTTTACATAAATCTACCGAAAGCTACTTACAGAGTTTTCATTTTTTTTCCTTGCCTATATTAGAGAGATCATATGATAAGAAAATGTCTGTGAATTTAATATGTATATAAACATTGTTACCAGCTGAATGGCAGAGTTTAGAAGGAAAATCTCCTGACACAATTGAGACTTTTCTCCACTACACCATAATGGGATATACAAAATGGTCTATTATGAACCTTCAAAATGGCATTTCATCTAATCTCTCAGGTATTTTAAACTTATTTTAATAATTTCATGTAGAGATACTAACAGTGATTTTAATAGAGTACAACATGCTGTTTAATAATGTCATGTATTAGCTACGTACCATTCATTTAAATGTATCATCTCCCTTAAAGATCAGGAATTTCCTTTGGTCTTTCAGCGGGCAAGGGGACTGGTTTTCTATTTACCTCTATATTGGGCATCTTCATACCCTAATACCACCAAGTTCTATAATGTGATTACCCTTTCCAAAGTAGATCGCAATCTTTTCATACCTAATAGACCATTTTGATGTGTTACAAGGGCATAAACAAAAAAGAAAAGGAAAGAAATCACCTAGTGGTGGACCATCTGGTGATTAGCCTCTCCAAATTTAGCTAGGCGGATCTGTTGCTGGGGCTGTACTCAAAGTCTTGCCAGCTTGGCAGGATCTGCCAGAACCTATATTCCACTGGCATATCCTGTAAGAACCGAGGGTCACATTGAGGCCATGAAGAGGGATTAGAATAACAAGGGAGAAAGGCATGTGAATAATTAGGAAAAAGTAGACCATGTCCTTAGAGCAAGGTACATCTTACCTAACCAAAAAAAAAAAAAAATTAGGAAAGTATTTTCGCTTAATAAAGTGTTTTCATCTCTGTAGGTACACTGTCAGTCAGTGTCTACCCCATTCTACCAATGGTATAAAACATGTAACAGACCCGAGGATAAGCCCAGTTCAGAGCTGGATTCTATAGAGTCCATATCCCTTTAGTGAAGATCAATCCGAACCTGGTCCCTAAAGTGTCACTCCTGCTAACTCCTTGGTAACTGCTCTAAAGAGTGACTCTAGCCAGAGACTGAAGGGCAGTTGGTCGGGCAAGAATCGGAATGCTCCTAACGGCTCGTTTTGAGCAAAGCCGCCAGGCCATTTCTCCTTTTTGCTTTATATACCTTCAAAGATGATGCAAGCTGACTTCAAAGGGAGATCCACACTTACAGCAGCTCTGCAGGGGGGTGGAGTAAAATGAGGAGGGAAAAACCATCATGTTTTGAATTGTGAGACTTGAATCATTATTTTCTTTCATCACTATATATGTTGCTTATATAGGACAATAGGGAAACATAGCTGTGTCATCAGGATGGTTATATATCAGGGCCAAGAGTTAAAAATATGGAACACTTTTTTTTAAATCAGATTTTGCAAACCTCTTCCTACTCCTCCCCACCCGACCCGCACCCAACCCCCATGTGCAGATATTCTTAGAACATCTTTCAGAGATGGTCTGGTGCCCCTCTAATGCCCAAGTACCTGCTGGGCTTTGACCCACTCTCTCAGAACTCACTCCTCAGAAGCTGGTATATCACCCCTGAAGGTAATTAAATGCACAGGTATCAGACTACCTACTTACATCTTCCAGTTGGCAGGCCCTCCCACTTCTAATTTGGAAATTTTTCTGCTTATTTGGCAGGAATATAGGATTAACTTTTTGATTAATTTTAAATTAAAAATTTTCAAGTTCTGTAAAAATAAAATGTTATTTTTTCTTATTAGTCCACATGACTCATCACCCAGATTTGCCCCCTTCTTGGCAATTGTATTAATAGTGGGAACTCTAATAGTTAAAAAGGAGCTAATGGAGTCTATCCATTCAAAATCTCCCTTTTAAGTGCCTGAGTAATTAGTTACAAGCTACTTCAAAAATAATATCCATATCATAATATGTATATTGCATGTAACAAAAGGCAAATAATTTATAAAACTCATTTTTCTACATATTTAAACAATACTAAATTCATGTTTACTTGAAAGAGTGACCTGCCTCTGGATTTAGTTAATTTTCTTGGAATAATAACATATGATTTATAATGTTCAGGGAAATAATCTTTTTTTCTGAAGCATTGCTTTTGAAAAATAAATGAAGAAATCCACAAACAAAACTGGGCTTAAATTATGGCATTTAGGTTACAATGGTAAGGCATTACAAAGGCATAAAATGCAAATTGAGGCTGATGATCTTTAACCCGTTTTGTTTTTGCTGATGCCACTTCAGAAGGAAGTCATCCTGAGCAATGAAATGTTCTTTCAGTTTAGTGGATTGCCACTTCAATGTGAAGTGACCTTTTGAAAATACGCTGTATTGTTTTGTATGTTCCAGGACTGGGGAGGGAGTGGGGGGAAAAAAAACAACATTAAACACCCTAGCCAGATTCTGATGACAAAGCAAACCATGGGAGAAAATACCTTGACTCATAACACTAATAACCTTGGGCAATTTTGAACTTTCTACCTTTATCAGGGGAGGGGAGGGTGTTGAATGGGGGCAGGTATAGCATTGCTAAAACTAAGTACTTATCATTGGAACATAAAGGTTCTTATCTAAGCCAAAATAACAAATGTCATTCCATTTTTTTTTTTTGCTACATTTACAGTCATATCAGGTCCTTAAATCGGTTTTCTGTTTCGCATAAAACACATATCTTCAATGATCATCCCCAAAGCCTAAAGATAGTCTTCTTTACGTACTTGTTGCCAGAGTCGATCAGAATTATACCTGGAAAGGTAGAAGGTACATTGAAATGGACAAAGAGAAATACCTGGCATTGAGTTTGAGGACCTGGTCAAGATTTTAGCATATCATCATTTACAGGAACTAACTTTTCCTAAGAAACTGAACTACCTGTAGCAGATGCACTATAAAGAAAGGGATAGAGTATTGCAGAATGACATTTTATTATGTCAGCAAAATGAAAACTCTTTGAAAGAATTAGTCTAAGACTCTTATTAGAAATTATGTTCATATAGCATATTATTTCTTTATTATTTGAAAATGCAGACATTTTCCCTAATGTGGTACTTTTGCTAAAAGAAGACGGCTTGCTTAAGCAATAGTTTTTACTCTAGGTATTCTACTAGATGGCAAAAGGGGTAAAATAAATAAATAATATCCCAGGACAACAATGTCCTCTCATTCAGAAGAATTTAAATTTCTTTTCTTTTCCTTTTTTTTTTTTTTTTTTTGCTTTTGGAAGGGGGAAGGCATGGCAATTGGGGTTAAATGACTTGCCCAAGGTCACATGACTAGCAGGTGTTAAGTGTCTGAGGCCAGATTTTGAACTCAGGTCCTCCCAAATCCAGGGTCAGTGCTCTATTTACTGTACCACCTAGCTACCCCTAGCATTTAAATTTCTTATATGACATTTGGTACCTACAGAAACTATCTTCTTATGTATTACATCTGGAAAATACAATTCAGCTTGTATTTCTATGAAGACGTTACTACCTTCTAAGTTCACAATATCATTCCTTAGAAGAACTGAAGTGTAGAATATCTCCACCAAATTTAAGCAAGCTTTTAAACAGCATACACCATAGCAGCTGGACTGATGTGTGGGAATGGGTTTCAGACCAATTTTTCCCAAGAGACAGAGACAAAAGACTTTAAAAAAATAACTACATGACTTTTTTTCCTTCTTCGTTTATATCTTTTTTATTCCTTCAATAAAAACAAAAATATACTACTTTTAAATATCTCCAATACCAACATTTACAATTACAAAATATGTTTAAGGGAGGAAACATTTGCTTTTTCTTCTGTGGGACCTTTTCATTCCCATAATACTTCCTACTGTTTTTTTTTTCTCCTTTCTTCTGATCACAAGGCTTCTCAATGAGAGGCCTACAGTCTATTCTTTGTATGCTATTCTCTTTTTGTTTTCCAAGGTTTCCTTATTTAAATGCTACCCTGGTGTGGGATAAATATTTTCTCTAGCATGACACAATATCCCTACCAACTTTCCTCAGATTTGTTCTGAGTATAAGGAAAGAAAGTAAACTTCTTGATGGTCATTGGTTGCTCACCAGAGGGACCATTCTCACTGGAGAAGTAGGTTGGGATCCAGACTCCCTGGATAAGAAGTACTGGTCAAGTAGTATGAATAATACCTATCATAATGTTAGACAACTGAAAGGTCATTTCTGTTTAGAATGTTCATGAATGGCTTCACAGAGGCCTGAGGAGCAGGGTAGGTAGTTGGCCTTCCCTCAACTATTAAAATCATTGATTGTAGAATTAAAGTGGGAAGGTATTTCAGAGACCATCCAAAGACTTCCTTCACTGTGTCAATTAAAGGTAAACAAAGAGTCTAGAATTAAAGCCAAGAATTATGTCATCAATGGTTCACAACCTTGGGGTTGAAGACCCATGAATGAAACAGAGTTAATTATTGAAAGAGGTCTTTGAATCCACAATTATATAAACATATAATGTGTTGGCTAAATATTTTTCACATACCTCTTTTTTTCAAAAAAACATATTTGGTGTTGGTAAGTTATTTCCAAATCTTTGTGACCTTATTTGTGCTTTTCTTGGCAGAGATAATGGAATGGTTTGCCACTTCTTTCTCCAGTTTATTTTACAGAAGAGGAACTTGAGGCAAACAAGGTTAAGTGACTTGCCCAGGGTCATATACCTAGTAAGTATCTGAGGTCACATTTGAACTCAGGTCTTCCTGACTTCAGGTCTGGTGCTCTATCCACTGCACTATCTAGCTGCCTCAATTATTATTAATTAAATACAAGTTTATTTTAAAGCATGCTGAATCTCCAATTACTTTCTGTCACTTTGTGTTTTATTAACCAATAAATATTGAGTATAACTACTGTCACTTGAGGGATTATACACATATTTGACTTTAAAAAGGGGTCATTCAACTTGAAAAGGTAGTTTTAAGCTGCCCCTGTTACAGCTTGCTTCTGTATTTCTCTTCCTAAGTGGTTAGGGATTGAAACTGGGAATTGGCGCACAGCAGTAGAATAATGTTAACACTGAGCTAAGATGCTGGCCCACCTGTTATAAGTTAATAAGGAAGAAAGAGATTACCACAGATGTGATGCATAGATGCATTAGGGGAAGTGAGTCCATTTAATTCCAATCAGCCATTCCTTATCTAGGTAAGGGAAGGCAATGTCTGAGCATTCAGAGTCAGTAGGGAAGTGTTTGCTCTAGCTCTGAACTTGAATAAAATGGTGTGATTATCCTTGAAAAGAAAAATTACTGTTTTCCATATAACTTGGTACAGTGTCTGATTAAGAATTGACTTCCCCAAAGTTATAAAGAGGATTGGTCTTTTTTTAAGGAAAATTATATAAACAAACAAAATCTAGGGCTTTCTTTATTCAACAATTTTATTGACCATTTATATTATGCTATGTTTCATGGGAGCTATATAGAATTATGAATAGCTGACATTTACAAGGTATTTCATGGTTTACAAAACACTTTACATACATTATTTCATTTGAATGTCACATAACCCTGTGATGTAGGATACTGCAGTACCATTTATTCCCATTTTAGGAAAGTAAGATTCGAAGAGTTTTGTTGACTTGGGCAAAGTTACACAGTTGGTAAGTGACAGAGTACAGCATCAAATCCAGGTCTGCTGAATACAAATCCAGTGCTCTTTCCAAGTGACATATAATCAAAATCGAGAGAAAAGGCACTTGAAAAGTTTAGCAAATTAATTAGAGATATCACAAGCCAGTATATGTTTAAGTACTGAAGTAGTGATACAGAGCCCATAGAAATTTGGAGGTGAGAGGGCTTCAGATATGGAGATTTGCCCATCCTTCTTAAAATAATCCAACTGAGATTGATGTGAATTCAAGTTTACTCTCTGCAAAGAAGCTCATTTTACTGGATACCTAGACACTTTCCTATTGATTTCTTAAAACTAGAAACTTTATTGGGCAAAAAAATAGATAGTAAATTAATAAGACTTTACATTTTCAAAGAACTATGTTAGACTCCATAACAAGTTTGTGGGAATGGATCATACAAGTAGCATTTTCCACCTTTTTAAAGAAATTAGGAAACTGAAGAGACAAAATGGGAAAAAAAAAGACTTGTTCAACCAGAGAAAAGTGGCTGACCTTCAATTTCAACCTCAATCATTTGACCCTAAGAACCATATACTTTTCATTATACCATTCTGCCCCCACTACACTAAACTAGTTAGTTAAGAATAGTCAAGATAATTTAATAACTAGCATTTTAAGGTTTGGAAAGAACTTTGCATGTTTTTTCATTTGATTCACACAACTTTTGTCAGGTAGATGTTATTATTTTCCCCATTTTACAGATGAAGAAAGTAAAAATGACAGAGGATAAATTATTTGTTTAAGGCTGGATAGCAACTCTGAGGTAAGATTTGAACTCAAGTCCTCCTAACTCCAAGTCAAATACTATCCCTTATGCCACCTAATATACATATTTCACAATGTACACATACCACTAGATAGGCAGCTCTGATATTTGCCAGCAAAATGTACTTCGAGGTTTCTTTCATACAAAACACTGGGCTATATAGACCATGAGTATTATTCCCTGTGACAATATGGAAATTTGCATTGTTACAGCACTTAACTTTACCCATTGTTGTCATAATTCTATGAGTTGATAGTTCAAATGTTACTTTCCTCATTTTACTGGTAAACCTATTGTAGCACTGAGAGGTTAAATGAAATACATCTGTTCTCATAGCTAGCAAATCTTGGTGGGGAGGGAGATTTAAACTCAAATGTTCTGGGTACACATTGATGATTTTTCTACTAATTATATTCCTCCACAATCCTAGAATCATCAATTAACTCTCTAGAGTGAACGATAAAGGAAAAAATCTTCAGATTCTCCTGCAGAATTCCTTACTGGTAATATATTACAGGGCAATCTAGTTGACACTGTGGGAAGAGTTCTGGACCTGGAGTCAGGAAGGCCTGAGTTCAAGTTTGGATTTAGATGCTTACCAGTTTCAAGACCCTGACAAGTCACTTAATCCTGTTTGCCTCAGGTTTTTTTTTGTCATTTGTACAAAGAGCTGGGGAAGGAAATGAAAAAACCACTCCAGTATCTTTATCAAGAAAACCCAAATGAGTTCTCAAAGAGTCAGACAAGACTGAAACAATTGAACAACAATATATTACCACTTCCTTTTGCTCACTGTGAGCCTTCTTTGTCCTTTACAGAATGTAAAACTGTAATTTTTCAAAGACTGTGATTGTTCATGATTCAAAATCATGCCACATCATGAGAACACAAATGTTAAAAAGATGAGCCTTGATCTTGATGTCATTAAAAGCATTGGGCAAATCCTCCTACAATCCAATCCATTCTCCTACTTATCTCTGAGATGCTTTGAAATTAATTGTCTGTCTATATCTTATCCCATATAAGATATAAGTCTTGATGCATTAGTTCTACAATTGTGTAGCTGACTGCATATTGTGGTCTGGACAAGCATTTTTCATGCACTTGGTTTTCCTTGTGTGAATAGTTCACCCAAATTATTTGAGTTCAATTTTAACTCTATGCCAAACAGCCTTCCAGAAAGGAGAAAGAAAAAATTCAATGATTTCACTGTCATATTCTTCCATTTGAGACCATAGCTACCTTTTAAACAAGTATGGCCAAAGGCTGTTCATAGCCTTTATGGCGGCTTCTTTCAATGTGTGCATCTGAAAATGAAAGAATCCAGACTCATACTGTGCACACATAAATCCTGCCTCTTCTACTTACTATTGTCATCATTATTCATAGCACATATGCTTGCTTTCCATTCTTCCTTCTAGACTTGGCCCTTTTATAAAGCCTTTGTTTCACAGATGAATCCTAGTCCTGATTACTGTATAGCAGACTGACCTGGTAGCCACTGTTGTCTCTCAGAATCCTTTAGTTATACAATTATCTGAAGTTCCCGTCTAATACTGTAGAGTAGTTGTGCTATATGCAGTTTTGTTCTGTTTCAGTAATTCATTTAAGGAGGCTTGAAAAAACATGAACTGATTCCAGATATAGGAAATCTAGGGTCTAGCAAAATCGTCAGAAAAGTCATGTGCTCATTCGGTGCCTCAATTACCTTATTTGTATAAAGAGGCTATTTCACAATTTGAAAGACTGGAATGAATAATTAAATGGCAGGTTATCAAAAGAACACCTGGGGGTTTGAGAGAACTGAAAGGTCAATGGGAATCAAGAGTATGAGATAACATACAGAAACAATTAATGCAATCTTAAACTGCATTAAGATGTCCAACATGGAGGATCTGATAATCTCCCTATGTCTGTCCTGGTCATCGCACATTTACAGTATTGCATTCATTTCTGGGGAATACAATTTAAATAGAAGAAAAATTAGCTGGAGAGATTCCAGATAAGGGCAACTAGGATGGTAAAGGATTTTGAGATCATGACAGATAAGGATTGATTGAAGCAACTGGGGATATTTAGCTTCAAGAAGGGAAGACTTTGTTGGAGTATGATGTTGTCAACAAGCACTGGAAAAGCTGCCAGTGGAAGAGAAGTTGGATGCCTGCTTGGTCCCAGAGGGCGCCAAGAATGGAAGTGATAAAGAGACAGATTTAGAAGTGATATACGGAAAAAAACCTGTTAATAATTATAGTTATCCCAATGGAGAATGGGCTGCCATAGAAGATAGTAGATTTCCCTTCACTGGAGACTTCTGAAAGCTAAATGATTACTTGTAAGACATGTTGTAGAGTGGATCTTTTTTAATTTATGGTCTGAACTAGGTGAGCACTAAAGTTCATTCCAATTCTGAGATTCTGTGATAGTGTTATACTGACCAAGGGGTCATTTGTTTATGTGATCTTCAAATGTATTGGATTTTCTCTTCCCCAATCTCTTCACCAAACTCACTGCCTTCATGGAAAAAAATAAAAAAAACCCAGGCACAATAGAAAAATGGGCCCTCGAACTCCAGTCTTCTGATTGGTGACTGCCTCTCCCAGAATATTAATTCAGGAAAGCCCTAAGCATGCTTCAGTCCTACCCATCCTCTATAGACTGGTACCTCCTGAACAGCAACTGTGCCTACTGCCACACATACTTCTATCCTCCACTCAACCCCCCCCAAAAAAACCCTCCAATTCGGGGACCAGGAACCCAAATCAAATTGCTCTGCCATTTTTGCTGATTGAGGTTCACCTCAATTGTCCTACTCAAATGTAGAATTTTTCAAACCTGAATCCTCCTCTCTGGCCACCAATCCCCTATGTATTTTGTTAGAATATGAACTTCTAGACTTCAGGTTCCATTTTTTTTTTTTGCTTTTGCATTTGTTTATCTAGAACTGAATTAATTATTTTAATACATTCGCTCATTATGCATACTATCATTCAATCTATTTGCTTATACCTGTATAGCAATGCTTCTAATTTAATAAATTTATAAGAACTATCCTTAGAAGTGGACAAAGAGTCAACTCAAGTAGAATAATTTGAGGTAGAGTTTAGAAACTCCCTTTTTACCTCCTCCCCCCAAAAAATCTTCCCAACATACACAACTTTCTTGATATCTGGATGTTCAAAAGTCCAAGAATAGAATTTAATTCACTTGGGTCTTGAATACTAAAGTTTCTATCATCAAAAACTGGGGAAGAATTTGTGATTGCTACTTAAACCCAAGGGAACAGGTTATAAAATTAGGTCTTGGGGGAGAGGCAGAACTGTGGGGAAGAAGGGTGCATAGAAAGGAGATGGAGGAGGGAACCAACTTATGCCTAGGGTGCTATGATTATATTAATTGTCAGCAACTTACTACTAAATAACCATTCTGAACCATAATACTAGCAGGGTTTATCTACTGAAGGAAGAAGGAAACTCTACTGTAGACTAAGCAGCAAGTTATATGACTGTCCCTTTTCCCTTTTCCAACATTTCCCTATTAATTAGGTGTCTTTACTTGTGTAGTTTTGGGGCTCATCTGCTTTTGGATCTCTTTCTTTATTCCTCACTTCCATTTCTTCAATAATGCTGTGGAGGAGAAAGGATAAAGCAAATGTTTCGGCATAAAAATATGTGCTACCTTTTGAAATTTGTGCAGTATCTCTAACTGTACCTGCTGTGCATAATTTCAGAATTCAGTGCTTTCATCAAGTAAAGAAACCCATTTGCTCTTTCATCTGTGCATCATAACACACTAATTTTCATCAAAACCAGCCAAATCTTTATGGGCGACTGGTCCCCAGGCTTCCTGAAATCAGGTTTCCGTTTGTCCCTGCTCTAGGAGATACTCTGCTCTGAAGTCTGCACTGGGGAGATTCTTTGTTATTTTTGTAAGCCCTGTTCAGCTCTGTGTCTATTTCTAGAAAATTAATGTATCAATAATTGAGTATTGTTTTTCTAGAATGATTGTTTATTTTTTCAGAGACTGAATTTTACATTTTGGGGTTATCAATTTCTACTTCTCATTATTTGGCTTTCAACTGTTTCTACAAGCAAATGCAAAGATGCATAGAAAATGCTTGAAAAAATAATGAGGACAACTATCGAACAGTCAAATGTGCTGATTTTTTTTTATAAAATACTGTTGTGGAACCTCATTGTATTATGGATGTAATGCTGGGTGCTCAAAGGCCAATTTAGCCATATAGAAACTCTGGCAAATTCTCCCAAGCTGGAAAGGTTGCAAGTGAGATTCCAACAGATAAATTTTGCTTCTGATGACAAGCTCAGTGAAGTCTAGAGAGGCTCATCACTTGAGTTCTGCCACTTGATGATGATATATGTGTCCATAGCAACTCATGAAACAAAGCAAAACACAACATGGTCCAAAGTGCTATGTGCTCCAACATCCCTCCCCCCAAAAAACTATGCAATAATGTTATGAAGTGTCAAAAATGGAGTAGAAATGTTATGAACATAGATTTTAGAATATTTATAAACTTTAATCTGACTATTGACACTTTAAAAGTAAAATTCTTATTTTGTGACAAAAGAATAGACATAGCACTAAAGGAAATGAATTCGATCAATTTCAATATACTTGCTATAAATTCAAATAAGAAAAAATTTCTTCATAAAATTTCACTTGTCCCCAGCAACATATATTAGTGAATAAGATGCAAGTGCTTTCATGGTGATCCTTTTGCAAATACTTATTATATTTGTAACATATCATAAAGAAAAGTTCCATGAAATCTTTTTTTATAGCCTGTGGGAGACAAGAGAAATGCCCCTCCACCCACTTTTTGCTTTGCTTTTCCAAGGCATCTATGAGGCATCATTCTATTTAGTTGCAACTTCTTTCTTCCTTCTGGTTTCACTTTTCCCAAAAATGTCAAGATTGATATGATTCAATTCCTATATTGCATAGACTCTGCTATTAGGGAGATTAAAATCAAGTGGGGTTAGAAGAGGATAAGTCACAAACAACTATGATACAAGCCTATGAGGCATATTCATACCATTCATAGCACTGCCTGGTTTTCAAAATACTCTACTGACAATAAACCTATGATTTGGACCATCTAAGCATCACAGCCTCTATTTTGCAGCCCCATCTCTGAGGCAGAGATATTAAGTGAGGCTCAAAAATTATACAGGTCAGAGATAAGAATAAAATCTAATTATCTCCTGCCTCCAAATTCTTTTCATCACATCATTCTACTTTCAAGTACTACAGAGAAATTCAGGGAACAGTTCAAGGAGCGATTTAAGATGTAGTAGAAGGAGGGAGAGAGGTCAAGGAAGGTTTCATGAAAAAAGTGGAACCTGATTTGGTTCTTGAACAAAATTTCAACTCAACTGATAAATGGCCAAAGGATATGGACAAGTAGTTTTCAAAGAAATTGGGTCTATCTATAGTCTTTTGCAAAAATGCTCGAAATCACTATTGATCAGAGAAATTCAAATTAAAACAACCATCAGGTACCACTTCCCACCTTTCAGAATGGCTAATATGGCAAAAAAAGAAGATGACAAATGGTAGAGGAGATGTGGGAAAATTGGGAGACTTATATACTCTTGGTGGAGCTGTGAGCTGATCCAACCATTCTGAAGAGAAATGTGAAACTATGCCCAAAGGGTTATAAAACCGTGCATACCCTTTGATTCAACAATAACACTACTAGGTCTGTATCCTTAAAGAGATTTTTTGAAAGGTGGTGGAGGGGGGAGGACTTAATTCTACAAAAATAATAATAGCAACTTTTTGTAGTGGCAAAAAATTGGAAATTGAAATGTACATCAATTGGGGAATGGCCAAACAACTTGTGGTATATGATTGTAATGGAATACTATTGTGCTTTAAGAAATGAGGATCAGAATGCTCTCAGAAAAACTTGTAAAGACTTACATGAACTGATGAAAAGTGAAGTGAACAGAACCAGGCAAACATGGTACACAGTATCAGCAATGTTATATGATGAATAAGTAGCTATTTTCAGCTTTATGGATCAAAGACAATTTCAAAGAACTCATGATGAAAAAGGTTGTCCATCTCCAGAGAAAGTACTTATGGAGTCTAAATGCAGATCAAAACATACTATTTTTCACTTTCTTTTTTTTCTTCTTTTTTTTGGTCCATACCTTCTATCATAATATGACTAATATTGAAATGTTTTGTATAAATGCACATGTATAACTCAGATCAAATTGCTTAGAAGGGGGGGAGCAAGAAAGGAGGGAGAGAATTTGGAACTCATTTTTTTAAGAAGAAATATTTTTTAAATGTATGTGAAATTGGAGAAAAATGTTATTTAAAAAACTTCAACATTAGGAAAAGGGCAGGTTATTGTTGTTCAGCCATTTTTGGTCATGTCTGACTCTTCATGACCCCATTTAGGAATTTCTTGGCAGAGATACTGGAATGGTAGTCCATTTCATTTTCGAATTCATTTTACAGATAAGGAAAATATGGCAAACAGGATTATGTGTCTTGCTCAGGGTCACACAGATAGTGACGGAGGCTAGATTTGAACTCAGGTCTTTCTTGCTCCAGTTTGGACACTCTATTCACTGTACCACCTAGCTGCCAATGGCAAGATTATGGTGGGGGGCAAGAGAGGATATAATTCATTCCTGGTATGGGGTATAACTTGAGTAAAGACATATAGATGGGAGACATCAGGGTAAGACTGGTGAATTGAAATTGGCCTATTTGATGCAATGTTGAGTATATGATGACTAGTAGAATGAAATCTGACTAAAAAGATAGAGTAAAGCTGGATAAGAGAAATTCTTATATTTTAGGATCAGTACTTTATACTTTATTTGCTAGGCCATAGTAAGTCACTGAATATTTTTTGATTAGAGGCTTGGCATCATTCAAAGGCTACATTCAGAAGAATGATCTTTTAAAAACATAGACTTCAAACAAACAAAAAATAGCAGTAAGTAAGCTGTGGACTGCTGTGAGCAGCAGAGGAGTCTGCCCTGAAATAAACAAAACTAGCCTGAAACTTCCTGAGAAAGGGTTTCTGAAGGGTCACAAGAGATTCCAAGGGTCAGAAGCACAAAGAGCACCAGGGACTCTAAATGAGGCCATTGGTGCAAATGGAAACAAAAGTTTAGCATCAGCAGTAGCCTTGTGGATTTTTCTATCACCCTATAATAAAGAGCTAGGAATCATCTCCAAAGAAAGGAGGACTGTGCTACCCAAACCATCATAGCCACCAAGCTAACTTCTATAAAGGATGTCTCCTTTCTTCCCTACAAATGGTAAACTGGAACAGACATTGAGCTGTTGGTTACTTTGCAATCTGATTATTTGCTTGTACTCATTGATTATGGGAAATAATAAAACCCTTTTTATTGTGGTAAACTCCCTGGCTTTAATGACCTATGAGGGCATATATAGTCCCCACCATATAAATAGCCTCAATGTTAGTATCAATTAAGCCATTTAAGAGGACTGGCAATGATAGATATCTGATGAGCTTTTAGTAAAAATTAAGCCAGGCCAGAAAGCAATCAATTCAACTTGATTCATTCCACAAACACTGTGGTAGTCTCAAGGAATATTGTGATAGTAATGGCAATTAAAGATTCCCCTGTATTGGCTTGGTTTTCAAATTGATTGTGTTAAAACCCAGAGCTTGTTAATCCCACCTGTGGGATGGACTTGTTGATGTGAAAAGAAAGTCCTGAACTGGGAGGAGCTGGTGACGTAGATTTGGAGAGACACTAGAGAGAGGCAGAAGACCTTTTTTTTTTTTTGGAAGCAGCACCTCGTGGAGAGAGAGAGAGACTAAGAGAATTGCTGGTGGCCGCTTTGAATTGCCCAGGACTTCTTCAACAAAAGGACTGTCTTTCACCAGTGGACAAATCTGGCAAAATAACATCAACACAGACAGACAAAGTACCAGCAAAACAGCCATGTCTCCTCAGTCCTTGGCAGCTCAGGGGGCAGGTCTCAAAAGTCCAGGGCAATTCAAAGCGGCCACCAGCAATTCTCTTAGTCTCTCTCTCTCTCTCTCTCTCTCTCTCTCTCTCCATGAGGTGCTGCTTCCAAAAAAAAAAGGTCTTCTGCCTCTCTCTAGTGTCTCTCCAAATCTACGTCACCAGCTCCTCCCAGTTCAGGACTTTCTTTTCACATCAACAAGTCCATCCCACAGGTGGGATTAACAAACTCTGGGTTTTAACACAATCAATTTGAAAACCAAGCCAATACAGGGGAATCTTTAATTGCCATTACTATCACAAATATCCAAACAAGATGAAAAAAAAAATTCCTTTTCCTCAATATGCTTACATTCTATTGGAGTGATTATGACAAATACATTAAGTATATATAAAATAACACCAGAAGAAAGAATGCACTAATAACTTGGGCAGGGGCACAAGGGGAATCATAAAACATTTCCCACTGAAGAAAAATACTGAGGGAGACTTGGAAGAAACTACATACCACATAAAAGAAAGTGAAGAAGGAGGGAATTCCAATCATAGGATAAAGCCTGTGCAAATGTAAGGAGGTGGGAAATGGAATGTCATATTCAGAGAATGGTTAGCCAACCAATTTGGCTAAAATGCCTCATATGTAAAGATCAGTAGGAAATAGATCTGGAAAGGTAATTGGGAGCTGTATTGTAGATGGCTGTAAATTGTCTGACTGAGGAATTTTTATTTTGTACTAGAGGAAATATGGAGTAATCGCTGAAGATTTTTTAGCAAGAGAGTGACCAGTTGTCTGAAATAAAGTGTTTTGAACATAAAATATTTACAAAGAAACCTTAGCATAGTCTGTGTTCCCAGATTCTTTAATTTCATTTTTCATAACTGAATGCTCTGTTTACTCCATGAATTTGGCCAAATTCTGTCATCTTCAATATGTCATTGATTTCAGATTTGGTTAAATAAATGCAAAACCTGCTTTCAAAATATCTTAGCAAATGTCAGCCAAATTTTTATTTTGGCAAAGAAAATTGACCATGAGCCAAGTTTAAAATCCATCTGATGAAAATCAAAGCTGCAGCACCCAGCCATGTTTTCTATTTTCTCAGATGGTTTTCCTTCCTTCACAAGTTCGTATACTGTCACAGTTTCAGTTTGTTTCTTTGGTAAGCCAATGTGGACTAAATATTTACTAAAAATCAGAATTATTTAGTCCTAAAAATCTCCCCCTTCCACCTTTAATCTCAATTATCTGGTCAATTGCCTAAACTTTCCATACAATTTTACCTATGAAGACAAAGACAATCCAACTTATAGCCATCATAACTAGATCCAAATAGTTTAGCTATTTTTGTTGTTGATGTTTTGTTTTTTGAAACATTTGGGGTAAAGTGACTTGTCCAGGGTCAGCTGGTAAGTGTCAAGTGTCTGGATCCAGATTTGAATTCAGGTCCTCCTGACTCCAGGGCTGGTGTTCTTTCTGCTGTGCCACCCCCAAATTCAGCTATTTCTCCAGCATCTAGCTATCTCTAGAAAGTGTGCAAACATCTGGTAAGGGTTTAGGAATTTCATATTTCACTGAGGCAGATTGTGAGGCCTTTATGCCTTCTTGTCCTATTTGGTTCTTATTCATGACAAGGACTATGAAATTCATCTATTTGACTATGACCTCCTAGACTTCTGTTTCTTCTTATACTTCATGCCAGTTCTACTATACTTTCTTCTATACTGTAATTCCTTGCCTCCATTTGTGCTAGTGCTGTTATTGTTCAGTCATTTTTCAGTCACGTCCAACTCTTCATGACCTCATTTTGGGTTTTCTTGGTAAAGATACTGGATACAAAGATTCTCCAGCTCATTTTACAGATGAGAATACTGAGGCCAATAGGGTTAAGTGACTTTCCCAGAGTTACACAACTAGTAAGTGTCTGAGGTCAGATTTTAACGCGGGGGGATGAGTCTCCTTAACTCCATGCCTGGCATTCTATCCACTGCAATTACAATTCATACTTTGATGAAAACCAAAACTGGTTTCCATCTGCCTTTTCTGCTTCCCCAGATTCTTCTGAGGAGCATGTATTATACAAGACTACCCTTCGCACACTTTTCCTTTTCGCTATTGCTCACATATGCTATGTTCCTTTAAAAGGAAGGCACACATTTTCAGACAATACCCTGCAATCTTTAGTGCAGTGTAGTGACACTGGAGTATGTCTCACAGAAGCATAGATTTAGAGCTAGAAGAGACCAACTCCTTGTTTAACAGATGAGAAACCTGAGATTGAAAATATGTGGCTTCCCCAAGGTCACAAAACTAGTAAATGTCTGAACTCTATCCATGGTGCCATATAACAGAGAAACATGAGATACTTTATTGTTCAGAATGGTGTGTGCTCCTTTGGTAATGATATAGTATGTAGGTAGTGACATCAATGTCCCAGAGAATCAGAGATATTTTCTTCTAATAATGGATATTGAGAAAGTACCAATACCTTGTGAATGATTGCAGGGCACTTGGTCAAGGGAAGGGATGCAATCTATAGTGACAGAACTGTGAAGTTAACTAGTCTACATGGGGATCAAATCAATTTCCAAATACATTTACAAATATTATCTCATTTGATGCTCACAATAATCCTGGGAGGTATGTGCCATCATTATCCCCAATTTGTTGCTGTTGTTGTTGTTGAGTTATTTAGGTATGTCCAACTATTTGTGAGCCCTAATGCAATTTTCTTGGCAAGGATATTGGACTAGTTTGCCATTTCCTTCTCCATTGTGGTGCTATTATTATTTCTATTTTACAGTTGAAGAAAAATGAGGCAAACAGTTTAAGCAACTTGCCCAAGATCATACGAAGAGTAAATGTTTGAGGCTGAATTTAAACTCAGACCTTCCTGACTCTAGGCCCAGTGTTCAATCTATTTTACCACTTTGCTCTTCTAAGAAAATTACTTTCAGGGAGGATTCAGAAAGGACAGAATTCTGAATGAGAAAATTCTGGATTTTATGCAAAACCTGAATGTTCTATTTTCATATGTATTGCAATTCTAAGAGAATATACAACTCTAAGAAAAAAAAAGTAGACTTTATGCTTTGTAACTATTTGTGTGTACAACGTTCCCACTAAAAAATTCATAACAGTTGTAAATTGGCAAAACTTTGAAGTAAATATTCTATTTCGTACATTATTTAATGCTGCACTTTGTGACATTTAACCAAAGGAAGAATATATTTTTTACCCAATCTTATCTTAACTTTTGATCAATTTCAGACACTTGCTTTGTTTCTTGGGAGAAAACAACTCAAGACTACCTCAGAGATGGAATGGATTATGGCCACTAACTTCTGTCACCAAATAAAATCTTGTCTTTGCAAAACCTCAATTTGAAGAAATAATAATTTCCTGCAAATTTTAAATATGTCACACTCTTGTTTCCTCTTTGCACATTTTGTGCCCTTCTGGGGCCTGTGAAAACTTTGCTCTAGGAAGATAATACTCACCCTGAGATGTATGGTATGCTAAAACTAACACACAAATTCTGCATTTTATAAAGATCCATGGCAATAATAATGTAAAAGGCTACTGAAACATTATTTGTTTAAGGAATATTTGAGAGGAATAGAAATAAAAGTATTCTAAATGAGAATCAATATTCAATATTCAAGTACTCATCAATTTTTCTGTTCTTTCTGATAATGCAGATGCCATCTCATCCATACTTGCCCATTCAGTGTGACATTGTTCAGATCCTCCAATGAGTGCACGACAGAGGACTCTATGCCACATTCTGGATGCCTTCTTAGATTTCTCACGACTCTAGCAAGATGCCAATGGAGGACACAGATTAGTCATGGTTCAGTAATTTTCAGTCATGTCCAACATTTTTGACCCCATTTGGGGTTTTCTTGGAAAAGATATTGTAGTGGTTTGCCATTTCCTTCTCCAGCTCATTTTACAGATGTGGAAACTGAGGCAAACAGGGTTAAATGACTTGTCACACAGATCATAAGTGTCTGAGGCCAAATTTGAACTCAGATCTTCCTGGCTCCAGGCCCAGTACTCTATCCACTGCGCCACCTAGTTGCCCCAAGGTGCAAAGTGCCCATCACTTAACCATCTCTCTTGCCACATATGTAGTCTATCTCATTTCTCAGTCACACATTGCATCAATGAAACTATTTTAACTGTGTCTCCTTTGTAATTCACTAGACCTCATTAAGGTCTGCCATGCATCTCTCCATTTTTCTTTCAAGTTTAATTCTTCAAAGATTGTAATATTTCATGACTTACAGTCATATCCAATGACTGGAAAAACACTCATACATCCAAATGGTATCTGCGATCCCATCAATTTAGGACTTTCTTCCAATGAAAGAGATTGAAACCATCTATTTCTGCCCATCCCATATCATTTCTGTCCTTGTTTCTCTAAAAGTTCACCACAGGAAGTTTGGAAGTCTTCCTCTCTTTTTTCTGACATCAGAATAGTGAAATTTGTTGACTTTTTTGTTTCAGTGGGAATCTCGAATTCCTTGAATTACTTTCACAATTTCCCAAAAATAATCTATTATGCAGTCTTCTTTCTGTTTCCCTGAGTCCAATCCATTGTTCATTTGTAGTCTCTGTTCAAATCTAATAGGTTCTAAAGGTCATTTATCCAATTTCTAATTATAGCCTGGAAAATAGACATTCTTTAGCCATGTGGATTTTTCCTGTGTGAATGGTTAGTCCATATCCTTCTATTTGTTTATGGATTTCATCCCAGAGACTTTGCAATGTTCCAAGCTTTGATGAAACCAGCTTGATCTTATCCACAAATAGCAGTAACCTAAAAATTTCAGTATTCAAAAGAGATTCTTCTTCACCTTAACTCTACAATGTATTTCTTCCATTAGAGTGTTGAACACCTTTGACAAATAGATAACTTGCATTTACTCCTCACCTAATTTTTTTGGGGGGGAGGATGTATAATGGATGGAGTACGAGGCCTGGAATCAGGAAGACCTGAATTCAAATATTGCCTCAGAAATTTAGTAACCATGTGACCCTGGGCAAGTCGCATAACCCTGTTTGCCTCAATTTCCTCATCTGTAAAATGAACTGGAGAAGGAAATGACAACCCATTCCAGTATCTCTGCCAAGAAATTTGAAGGCTTGGACATGACTGAAAAACATTTTTTTTTAATCAGAAGGTCATTAAAAGTTATCATTATAGTTGTATCTTTGAATCTTGAATTATTTACTGAGGAGATATAACTGTTGAAAGGAAGCCTTTATGATATGATTCTGTTTTACTGCATCAATTTTTTTTATTAAACAAACAATAAAGGCAGCAGATCATAGACTGTCTACATCTTTTAGTTGATTTTATGATAATTAAGATGTGGTCTACTGTAGAATATCACTTGTGAAACTCTCCCTGATCCTTTGTTGTTCTTGTTTTTTGCCTTTTTTTTGGAGGGGGGAAGGTAGGGCAATTGGGGTTAAGTGACTTGCCCAAGGTCACACTGCTATTAAGTGTTAAGTGTCTGAGGCCAGATTTGAATGTTGAACGCCCATTTTTTCCCCTTGATGTATTATGTCAGGTTCTCCTGACCCCAGGGCCAGCACTCTATTCACTGTGTCACCTAGCCACCCCTCCTTGATAGTTTTCACTACCATCAAAGATGTCCTTGATGCATGTGCAGATTATTCTCAAAGAGATTTTGTATTGATGTGAATAGTATAAAATTAGTAAGTGTGAGGACCAGAAACTTTTTTTTTTTTAGTCACGGCCTGAGGTGGTTTTTTTTTCTCCCCATACTTTTGTTATGGTCTCTGATGTGAATCTAGATCCTTAAATACTATCAAAATTGTTTCACTACCTACATGGACTATATCTGAGTATACTTGGCTAAATCCAGGTGTTTTTCCATTTTACTTTTCTTCAGTGCCATTTCGATTTCTTCTATATGCATTTCTTCTATATGACTTTTGAGTCAGCTCACATGTCACATGTTCTACCACGTGGGTGGAAATAGCTTCCTTTGATTTGTTGTCTGCATCTTTAAAACTGGTGAAACTGAATCACTAGCTCTCTTTTCCACAGTCTTTTCTATTGTCCTCTTTTCCATCACTTTCTGCTACATTTAAGAAAGGAAAGAAAATCCACTCTGAGAAAATGTTCCTTGGGGTGTTTGTTTCTCTCCCATGTTACTTTTTTTCAGTTTCCAGATCTGGACCAGGAGTTTGAGCTGTAGTAGAAAATGAGCCATAGAAGAATTTGAGCCACGGTGACTTTGGAGCCAAGATCATAGACAGGATGGTTCAGCCAATCAGGCTGACATGGAAACCCTGAGAAACCTGGGTGCCTGAAACTTGAATCCAAGGGGACTTTTGGACTCAAAAGTGGAACTGTTTTCTGTAGCAACCTAGCTAAGCCATAACCCTAAACCCCTTCCCTTCCCCAAAGACTGAAGTAGAGAAAGAAGGAGAATTCTGCCTCCCAAGTGGTGGTGTGGGGGGCAGCATGTTTGTATGTCTGTGGTTGTGCCTTAAGAAATAAATGTTCCCTTACTAGTGTTACACAAGTAAGAACTGTGATTTCATAATCCAAATGTCGCAAGTCCACTATTATTTATGGCAAAAAGAGATTGTTTCTCATATACATATATATTTATATGTGTGTATTTATTTGTCTTTGTACATATATGCACATACGTGTGTATGTACATGCATGTATATGTCTATACACACATATGCACATGCATGTATCACTTCATAGAGTTTTTTTTCTTTTATTTGTCATCCCTGAAGTATTGTCCTTAAATGTCCTCATGTTGAGGCAATACCATGCTTCCCACTTTTCATCAACTGACATGTAGCATAATCTTCCACCATCCTTCCCAGTTATGTTTTTATAAATGAGTTTGTTTTATTTAATTTATTATGAAATAGAACAAAATTTTCACAACATAGTAGAATAGAAAAAAAGATGATTGCACATAAAACTACAAATCTTGCTATTCCTTTAAAATATTTATTAAATAATTTTCTCTTTTTTTCTTCCTTCCATCACTCCACCTATAGATGGCTACCATTCCACAAACACACACACACACGTACACAAAAACATATGTATATCATTCTATAAAAATTTCTATTTATCAGTCCTTTCTCTAGGTGCAGATAGCATCTTCCTTCATAGGTCCTTTGTAGTTAATTTGGGTATTTAAAGTCAAAATGACTTAGTTGCTGGAAGTTGTTCTTAAAGCAATATTATTATTACTGTAAACAATGTTCTCTTGGTTTTGCTTATCTCACCATTATTTCATGCAAGTCTATCCATGTTTCTTCTAAGATCATCAAGTTCATCTTTTCTTATACACACACACACACACACACACACACACACATATACATTCCCTTCAACTATCCTCATACTGAGAAAAGTTTCATAAGTTGCAAGTATCATTTTTCCATGTAGGAATGTAAATAGTTCAACTTTGATAAGTTCTTTATCATTACTTTTCCCTGTTTGCCTTCACATGCTTCTTTTGCTTTTTGTATTTGAATGTCAAATTTTCTATTCAACTCTGGTTTTTCCATCAAGAATGTTCAAAAGTCCTCTATTTCATTAAATGAGCATATTTTCTCCTAAAACCTTATACTCAGTTTTGCTGGATAGATGATTCTTGGTTTTAATCCTAGCTCCTTTGACCTCCAGAATATCATATTCCAAGTCCTTTGATCCCTTAATGTAGAAGCTGCTAGATCTTGGGTTATCCTGATTGTGTTTCTATAATACTCAAATTGTTTCTTCCTCACTGCTTGTAATATTTTCTCCTTTATCTGGTATATCAGCAATGCAATATTCACAAAGCCTATGGCAATTACAGATATGCTGATGTAGTTATCAATCACAAAATATATCAGGCTTTCTATATGGGCGATAAAGCTGGAACATTTATTAAAATACCAAAAGACTGAGTCCCAAAACCAGAAAATCAAAGCCATCAGAGTAGTTATGAAATTGGTACAGGTAGATAAAGTAGAAAGCAACCACATCCTCAAGCCTTTAAAACAGAACAGGCTACCTCAGGCAAAGGTCTTCCTCTCCCCACTCACAGCAACCACCCAGCATTCAGGAAGCGTGCTCCCAGCAGCTCTGGCCCCTGGCAGTCCTCAGCAGGAGTCCTTAGAAGAAATTCTGACTGGCTCAAAAAGGGGTTCATGCCTCCACCTCCACCTTAGCCGCTAGCACTACCACGGCCACTGCCTCTGCTGCTGCTGCTGCTGTCGCCCCACTGCCAGTCACTGCAGGAATTCTAGCTTGGCTTCCGCTTCCTCTTGCTCCACCCCTTCCTGCTATGTCAGCAAGTCCAATGGGGCATGGAAGATCTTTAAAACCCATAACCCTTACATCTGGGAACTCTGGAATTTGGCTATAATATGCCTAGGAGTTTTCTTTTTGGTATGTTTTTCAGGAGGTGATTGGTGAATTCTTCCAATTTCTATTTTTCCCACTGGTTCTAAAATATCAAGGCGATTTTTCTTGAGAATTTCTTAAAGGATGATTTCTAGGTTATTTTTCTGATCATGGCTTTCAGGAAGCCCAATAATTTTAAAATTATCTCTCCTGTATCTTTGTCCAGGTCAGTAGATTTTTCCAATGAGATATTTCACATTGCCGTCTAGTTTTTTTCATTTGTTTGGATCTGTTTTATAATATCTTGATTTCTCATAAAGTCATTAGCTTCTACTTGCTCCAATCTAATTCTGAAGGAATTATTCTCTTCAGACATTCTTCTCATTGGGTTTTGGGGCCTCTTTTGCCATTTGAGTTAGTCTATTTTTTTAAGGTGTTATTTTATTCAGTTAGCTGTTGACTCTCTTTTCATGATTTTCTTGCATCATTCTCATTTCTCTTCCCAGTTTTTCCTCCACTTCTCTTAGTTGATTTTCAAAATCCTTCTTGAGCTCCTCCATGACCTGTAACCTATTCACATTTTTCCTTGGAAGCTTTTGATGCAGGAGTTCTGACTTTGTTGCCTTTCTCCCATTTCATGCTTTGATCCTTTCTCTCCCCACAAGGGATTCTATGGTCTGTTTGTGCTTCTTCTGCTTGTTCATATTGCTAATCAATTTCTCGACTTTTGAGCTTTTTTGCCACAGTAGAACTCTGTTTCCAGAGGGGTGAGCTTTGTCCCAAATTGGCTGGGGTTTTTGCAACTGTTGTCAGAGGTCTCAGAAGGGCACCACCTCTACAGACACAACACTGGAAAACTGGCATTTCTCTCCCCAGAACCACCACCCAAGAAAATGACCCAGATCCAAGTAGGTCAAAGCAAGAATGATTACCCTCTGAATGGTTGCTTGGTCCCTCTACAATCTGTAGGCCAGGGACTCCTGAGACAGCCATGCAGCATCAGCTGAAGCCGCAGCTGATGTGCCTCTTCCACCTCTTGCCCCAGGGCCAGGGGCCAGACCACACCCTTTCTTTCCAACAGAGTTCCTGACTTACCTTTTATTTTCTTTTTGACATTTATGGGTTGAAAAGTCTGGGAACTGAACAACTGCTGGTCATTCACTCCCCTGAAGTCTGCACTGACCACTTCTGCCTCCTGGGGGCTAAAACCACAGGGCTCACTCAGGACTGTGCTACACTCCTAGTGTGCTGTGATGAACCCTTCCTGTCAGCCTGCCAGGCTGCCTTCAGTCGATTTTTTTTTTCTCTTTGACACTTTTTGCATTCTGTAGCTCTAAAATTTGTTTAGAGTCATATTTTATAAGTATTTGAAGTGGTTTTGGGGGGGGTCACAGAATTTCCCGTTTCCACTCTGCCATCTTGGCTCCACCCCCCAATAATCTGTAATTTCTCTTGGATCTTGATATTGAATGCCAATTTTTTTTTGTTTAGCTCTGGTTTCTTTGTGAAGGTTTGAAATCCTTCTATCTTGTTGATGCCCTTTTTTTTCTCCCCTTGATGTATTATGCTTAATTTTGCCAAGCAAGTGATTCTAGGTTTTAGTCATGTAAACATGACTTCTGATACTTTAATGTTGCAACTACCAAGTCCTATGTGATGATTATTGTGAGTCCTCAATATTTGATTTGTTTTTCAGCCCACTTATAATACATTTTATTTGACCTGACAGTTCTGAAATTTTACTTAGATGATCCTTGTGTTGTTTTTTTTTTTTTTTGATCCCTTTGCTGAGGTGATTGGTGGATTCTTTCAATGCCTATTTTGCCCTCTGATTTCAGGAAACCAGGGCTGTTTTCATTGATAATTTCTTTCAAGTTGCTATCCAGGGTCTCCTTTTAATTGTGTCTTTTAGGTCGTCCAATGATTCTGATATTGTCTCTCCTGGATCTGTTTTCCAGGTCAGTTGTTTTTCCCATGGAATATTTTATATTTCCTTCACTTTTTTCATTCTTTTAAATTTGTTTAATTGATTCATAATATTCCATGGTGTCATTAGCTGCTACTTGCCCACTTCTAACTTTTAAGGTGTTGTTTTGCTCAACTAACTCTTGTACTTTACCTTTTGAACAATTGGACTCTTTAAGGAGGTGTTTTCTTCAATAGATTTTTGTACCTCCTTTTCCATTTGGCCAATTGTACTTTTTAAACAGTTTTCCAGGCTATTGACTCTTTTTTTCATAATTCTCATGTCACTCATTTCTTTTCCCAATTTTCTTCTATTTCTCCTACGTAATTTTTAAGCTCCTTTTTGAGCTCTTCCATGAATTATTTCTGGGCTTGAGATTACTTCCAATTTTCTTTGGGGTTTTGTCCATAGGTGTCTTGACAGTGTTGTACCCTTCTGAGTCTGTATCTTGGTCTTCACTGTCAGCATAATAACATTCTATGGTTAGATTTTTTCAGTTGCTTTTTGCTCATTTTTTTTCTTTCTTTTTTTTTTGCTTTTTACCTTTCTTTTCAAGGTAGAAGAGGCACTAGCTCCTGCTTCTTGTGCTAGTGGCTGCAGGCTCTGGCTGTTTACCAGGTAGTTCACTGATGTTGCCTCGAGGCCCATCACCCTGTAGCAGCAAGCACCCCAGCATCCCCAGGGTGGCTGCCAACACAGGTTCTTACATCTGCTTTTCTTAAGGAAAGCAACCCAAAATGGGTTAACAAGCTTACTTTAATCAGTCAAACATATATCATTTACCTAGTTCAGGGGGAAAAGGTCAGCACCCCGAACTGCAGAGTATACAGACAGAAGTTACAAGACAGAGAAACAGATCAAGCAGGCAGGCTTCCAAACTGTCCAACCATTACATCCTTACCAAATCAAAGTTACCAGAGAGGGAAGCATCAACACCTAGGTTTTTCAAAGCCAGGGGGCTCTAAACAGTTGCCCAGAGTCTCATCTGGTCAAATCACACAACACTTCTCAAATTGAGCCTCAAAGCAAAGCCTCCCATCAGGACTTGTAGAGTCTTCTCCTGACTCAGAGAATGTAACAACCCTCTTGACCCACTGCCCAATCACAAAGCACCAAGGTGTGGGCACTCCTGAAAAACAAGCCTCCCACCACAGGCTCCAAGTGCACTTAACCTAGAGGCAGGGAAGATCTTAAAAATTTACATTCCTAAAACACACCCTCATGTCTGGTGCTGTGCTGAGGGGGTGAGGTAGGGTTTGGCTGGAGTTGCTATAGGCCTTAGGGCTCTGGAAGCTTACCTGTTACTGAGCTGTGGTCCTGATGGTAGTGTCTGGCTTATTTTGAGTCTCAATGGAGTGTTTCTGCCTTTTCCCAGGGTTTCACTAAAGGACATTGCAGTCTGGCATCTGGAGGCTGCCTGTTTGCCCAGGGCTATGCTGAAGCATGACAGGCCACTGCTGGCTGATTGCTTCCTGTTTGCTTAAGCAACCACAGGGTTGCCATCTACCTGTTTGCCTGGGGTTGTGCTGTAGCATGTGGAGGTCTGGCCACTGGAGGATGCCTGTTTATCCAAGGCTATGGGGAAGCACATGGGAGGGGGTCCCACTTTTGCCTGCTCCTCCACACTGGGGCTCAGGATCTCCTCCTGGACTGCTGAGGTGGGTTTTGCTGCTGGTTTACTAGGACACTTCCCATCCTGGGTTGTGCTTCCCTTTCATTCAACCTAGCCAGACCTTTCTTGGTAACTCCAAGCTTCTTGGACTAAAATACTCTTTCACTCTAACTTTTGCTGCTTCTGCTGTTTCAGGATTTCATTTTGGAGCTCTTAACTCATACTTGTCTAGAAATAAGTATGGGAGAGTTACAACAATTGAGTGCTTACTCCATCATCTTGTCTCCTGAAAGTCCAAACCAGAGTTTTCATTAATTTGGCCTGACTTTTTTTAGTTTAGTCCAAACCAGGTATAAATTGTCTATGCTATGGGCATGAAAGATCTTGGGGCCGAATGTAATGGAAATGCAAATTTAAAGATCTTCCCTGCCCCTAGGCTAAAGTGCACCTGGAGCCTGGGGTGGGAGGCTTGTTTTTTAGTAGATACTTCTTGATTGGCCAGTGGGTCCAGAAGGTTTTTACATTCTCTGAGCCAGGAGAAGGCTATATAAGCCCTGGTGTGTAGCTTTGTTTTGGGGGCTCACTTTGAGAAGTGTTCTGTGATTTGATCTGTATTCTGAAAAGCCGTTGTCCAGAGCGCCCCCCGGCTTTGAAAAACCCAGATGTTGACTAGGTATGGATGTAATGGTTGGACAGTTTGGAAATCTGTCTACTTGATCTGTTTCTGTCTTGATAATTCTGCCTGTATATTCTGAAGTTCGGGGTGCTGACCTTTTCCCCTGAACAATGTGAACGATATATGTCTTACTGATTAAAGTAAGCTTGTTAACCCATTTTGAGTTGCTTTCTTTTAACAAAGCAGATCCAAGAACCTGTGCTAGCAGCCACTCTGGGAACGCTGGGGCGCTTGCTGCTACAAAATGGCGTCACGAACAGGATCTGCAGAGTAAAAGGAAAGTATGGGGTCTGGGATAATTGTTTGTTTCCCAGTTGTGGTAGCTGTGATTCTGTGGAGCCATGGAGCAGGAGAGGAGAATGGCCTGCATGCAGACTTCGCTGAGCTGAGAGCGGGAATGGTGAGCTGCCTGCATTGGGACCTAGGCAGAAGCCAGGAGCAGCTGCTGCCTGTGGGAGGAGAAGGAGCCCAGGAGTTCGGAATTCAGCCACAGGAAAAGATAAGAACTGAGCAGCAAAGCAGGGGCACTGAATGTGTTTCTTGGCTGCATCCCACAATTTGGGACCCTGGGGGAGAATGGACTTGTGACTATGGTGGGTGGGATGAAGTGCCTTGGATCCCCAGGGACCCCACCTTGTTGGTTTTGTTGCCCAGCCCCCTCTCTGTACTTGGAAGCAGGGGCTGGAGCTGTGTGAGGGGAGGACACTGCACCCCCCCCCCTCCAGAGAACTTTATTTGAACTCTTGTTTTGAATTGAAGTGATAATGCTATCTATGTACTTTGTGTTTGTTTAAGGTCCAGTGGCCACTTTGGTAACTTTAGTTCTGTACTTTGAAAATGTGACCTAAGAAATGTTCAGAGCTGATTCAAAAGTAAATTGTCTATGCTATGGGCATGAAAGATCTTGGGGCCGAATGTAATGGAAATGCAAATTTAAAGATCTTCCCTGCCCCTAGGCTAAAGTGCACCTGGAGCCTGAGGTGGGAGGCTTGTTTTTTAGTAGATACTTCTTGATTGGCCAGTGGGTCCAGAAGGTTGTTACATTCTCTGAGCCAGGAGAAGGCTATATAAGCCCTGATGTGTAGCTTTGTTTTGGGGGCTCACTTTGAGAAGTGTTCTGTGATTTGATCTGTATTCTGAAAAGCCGTTGTCCAGAACCCCCCGGCTTTGAAAAACCCAGATGTTGACTGGGTATGGATGTAATGGTTGGACAGTTTGGAAATCTGTCTACTTGATCTTTTTCTGTCTTGATAATTCTGCCTGTATATTCTGAAGTTCGGGGTGCTGACCTTTTCCCCTGAACAATGTGAACGATATATGTCTTACTGATTAAAGTAAGCTTGTTAACCCATTTTGAGTTGCTTTCTTTTAACAAAGCAGATCCAAGAACCTGTGCTAGCAGCCACTCTGGGAACGCTGGGGCGCTTGCTGCTACACCAGGGATCTTTTGCTATGTAAGAGAATCTTTACTCATGTGACAAAACATAAAAACAAATCACAGAAATTTCCATCCTGATTAAAAAGTAGTCATACTTTGTGATCAGAGATTTAGAGTTGGAAGGGACATTAGAGGTCCTATAGTACACACTTCATTTAACATATGAAAGAAAGGAATCCCAAAGATAGTAAGTGTCTAAGGTCACATAGCCAGGAAATGATAGAAGTAGGATTTGAGCCCAGGTTTTCTGACTCCACCACTTTTTCTACTGAATCACAGTGACACAATTCTAGTTCCCATCAATTGATATCATGGGACAAAGATTTTAAATATACTTTGAGAGTTAATTAAGAAGAATCAGATATATAAACCACTAGTTATTGTGTATTTAAAATTATCATTCCATGAAATGTTATTAACACATTAAATTAGGTGAAAATTGACCAATTGAAGAATGCTGTCATGAACATAAACTAAAATCTAAATTTTACATATTTTTACACAAATAAACTATATCGGTTACCATCAAAAACATTAAAATTTTTATGTTGACATAAGACTAAAACCTTAGGGATTATTAAAATGCATGTCCATATTAATACCAGCAAGGATGTCAAAATTTATATTGATTTATCTAATTATGCATGGATTTAATTTACACTAGAAAACTTACCTATTTTAATAGTAGTCTTTGAAAATAAACTTAAATTACTTCAATTTAACATTTTAGCTTACAATATGCAACAAACGCTGATCTTTGTTTTGTTTCTATTGTGTTTATTTTATCACAATAATAACATTTGTCACATTTAAAAGCACTTTAGAGAAGTGATCTTTTTTGTGTCTCCCCAACTAATTCAAAATGTTACCATCATTATTGACAGGATAATCCTAAACAACGTAAGCCAGCTTTTGTTTGGGAAAGAAATGCACCTGACTCTTTTGACTCCTCTTTTGGAAAATGCAATATCATAGAATATTCAGTTAGATAAAACCTTAGAGATCATCTGGTCCAATTCTCTCATTTGGCAGAAGAGGTAATTGAGGCCTGAAAAGAACAAACTGACTGTAATACAATTGGAACCCAGACAAATTTGCCATGGCAACCCATACAACCCTCTTTGCTGAGTATTTAACGCCCTTATCAATACGGCTCCTACCTCTTGTTCCTGACTAATCATGCATTATTCTCCCACTTCTACTTAGCTGTCCAGGTAAACCAGACTATTCAATGTTATTCTATGTCTTTCATCTTGCACCTCCATTCCTTTTCACAGGTTATCTCCTTTTCCTAGAATGATCTCCCATCCCTCCCAACACATATCTGGAGTCCTCAGATGCTTTAAAGGCCTATCTTAAGTTCTACCTCTCCCATAAGGCCTTTCCTAATCCTGACCTCCTACCTCTCAGTACTTTTTCTAACCCTCCTTCATAAATTACTTTTTGCTTTGAATAACTTTCTATTTATCTTATCTTATCTTAACTATCTATCTATCATCATTTCTTTCATCTATATCATATCCATACATGTCTACTGTATACCAGCTACTTGCTAGGTAATTAAGAAATATTAGAATCTTTCTTGATCAACAGAGATGGAAGGCAAGGATTATCTCTCTCCCTATGTCCTTTGATATAGTTCTAGAAATGTTAGCAATAAGTAAAGTTAAAAAAATTAAAAGCATAAAGATAAACAAAAAAGCAGGCAAAATGATTCTTATTTCTGACCGTATGTTGGTGGTAAACTACATATGAATAAATTTCCAGTTGCTTCTTGGTCACTAATTTTGGTGATATAACTCCTTCTTATATCCTTTTCCATTCTTTTAGAATGTTTTATTCTTTAATATAACTTGAAAGTCAATGCCTAAGTAACCTTTAAAATGTTACAACATTAGCATATATCTATTCTCTCTATATATTTGGACAGGTCCAGTTGCTTTCTCAATTTTATTTTCTTGAATGGCATTTCAAATTCTTCATATACCTCTTTAGTACTGAATTATCAGAGTCCACATGTGATGGTTCCATTCCATCAATAATGAGATAAGATTGACATAGAAATGATGGCAGATCTGTTCCATTTCACATTTTTTTTCTGTCCTCATAATTTCATTATAAAGGTGTTTCAGACGATTTTGCTCATGGGCCTTACCAAACTTTCTATAGGATCATTTTTTCCTCCAATAATTTTGATTATTCTTGGAGGTGATAGCATCACTACACTTTAATAATATTCCTTAAGAAGGCCTTACATATGAGAATGAATTATTTTTCAAACATGATTTTATTGATTTCCCCTATTATCAACTACATTTTTCACTATATTCCTCTTTGTTCCTCCCCAAAGAGCCATCATTTTTAATACAAACTAAAAAAAAAAAAGCAAGGGGAAGAAAATAATGTTCAGGAAAACTGACAAAGCAAAAAAAAAAATCTGATGTTTTATGTAATGTTCCACAAACATCTTCTACCTTTGCAAAGAAAGGACAAGGGAATTCTCAGACATCTCTCCTATATGTGACCAAGCTTGAACATTCTAATCTTGCAGCATTCAATTTTGATTATTTTATTGTTCTTTGTTCCATTTATGTTATTGCAGTCATTGTGTGTATAATTTTCCTGGTTTCATATACTTCACCTTGCATTACTTATTATATAAGACTTTTCCTGATCCACATTTTTTATCATATTTATCATTTTCTATAACATGGCACTTTTCAATTACATTCTCTCTCCACTCTAGTCCTTTTTCTATTCAGTTGTCAAATTGGTCTTCCTAAAGTGTAGATCTGATTATGTCACTAATTCAATAAATTCCACCTTGTACTCAATAAACTCCAGTGTCTCCCAATTACCTCATAAAATTTTATGAGAATGATCTACACACATATTAAGGATGTGCTTGATGGAAACATGAGAAAGAATAGATAGGCTTTTGCAGATCAGTCTCTGCTTTAGACGACATCTTCTACTTATGTAATTGAGTTTGTTTGTTCAGTCATTTCACTCGTGGCCTATTCTTCATGATGCTATTTGGGGTTTCCTTGGCAAAGATACCAGAGTATTTGGACATTTCTTTCTCTAGCTCATTTTACAGATAAGAAAATAGAGGAAAACAGTAACTTGTGCAGGGTCATACAGCTAGTAAATGTCAGAGGCCACATTTGAACTCAGACCTTCCTGACTCCAGGCCCAGGGCTCAATACACTGTACCACCTACCTGCTCTGATTTCATATATACACAATACTTATTTAACATTTGTTGCTTATGAAAAAAAAACAAGCTGAGTTGAGAGAAACAGGCTTTTCTTCAGAAGATGTTTGCTAGGCATGTGACAAAACTACACATGATTTTCTGTGAAAATTCTAAGTTAGAAAAGGGTCTCCTTCAGTTTCTAATTGGTGATATTCCAATTTCAGGGTTTTGAAGCATCTGAATTTCACTGTTACATGGAACCTTAGAGGTCAGTAGTCCACCATTCATATGAACAAAAATCTCTACAACATTCCCAAGTCACCATTCAACTAGTATTTGGAAACCTACAGTGAAGTGGAACTTAAAGATATCTGTCAGATCATTACACTTTGAATAGTTCTGATAGCTAGAAAGTTTGTTTTTACATTAAATCCTACCAGCCCTAGAACTCCACAGAATGAGGCAAAAAGCCATTAAAGAGCTCTTGAGAGAATACCGGTAGTATTATTGAGGAAACAGCACTGGAATTGAAGTCAGGAGATTTGGGGTTAAATCTCAGCTAGTCTATCTCCTGTGAAACTTGTTTGGGTTTCAATGTCTATATATATAAAATATACTAATTGGACTAGAATGACCTTTGAGGACACTTTACACCTTATGCCCCATGACCTTGTAAGATCATATAAGGTTCAACCAGAAAATGGTAATAACTTGTTATTTGGAGAGAGCAAGGAATAACATGGATAACCTGAATGCTAGAATATTGTAGAAGGTGGTAGGGAATCAATGACATAAAGAACATTAATTATGAGTCTCTATACCACAAGCTAAGAGAGGTGGAAATCAATTCCATTCTGTGACTTTCTCCAGTGATTTTTAGCTTCTTGGAGAAGAGAAACCACGGTTTAAGAATCATAAGGATCGGGGTGGCCAGGTAGCACAGTGAGTAAGATCACCGGCCCCAGTGTCGGGATGACCTGGGGATCGAATCCAGGCTCAGATAATTAGCACCACACCCAGAAATAACTGGCCATGTAAACTTGAGCAAGTTACTTAACCCCAATTGCTTTAAAAAAAAAAGAATCATAAGGATGAAGATTTTCAGATCAGAGCATGAAAGATTCTAGGGTGTTAAATAGTGAATTTTTAAAGTGTCTGATTAGTTGTAGATAGACATTTGTGAATGTTAAAGTGATCAAGGGGAAATGTAGATGCAAATTAAGCTAGAGAGGGGGATATTGGACTCAGAAAATAAAGAAGGGTCATGAGGAGCAGAAGTGTGTTGATAAATGTTTGATAACTGGCTCTCTGGGGCAAAAATGCCCATAGGATACACTTTTAAGTTTAATTTGCTTTATTAATATTTTCTCCATAACTTTCTTAAGTCTAGTCAATCAAGAAACCAATAATTTAAACCCTGATTTGTAGTATTTGCTGATTCCTGAACATGTAGATTCTCACAAAGAAAATTTAACAACCAGCTTGTACAGACTGTTTAGATCTGACTTCATCACACTCCTAAAGAAGAGGGACATTATGCAAAACAAGCACAAACAAACAAAAGCACTGGAATTATTTTCCTAAGGTCAGTGTTCTAATCCTGACTTTGCTACTTACTTGTGTGACCTTTGGAAAATTACTTTTCTGTAGCTCTCTGAGCTTCTGTTATCTAAAATATTAAAAAAAATGGTCTTGGTCCAGAGGAACTCCAGGGTTCTCAACACTGTCTATGATCCTATGATCTATGAAATATAAAAAAAAACTAGGTGACACTTCACGTATTTTATTCTATGAGAGATCTATGGAAAAATGGCTAGGGTATCAAGTGAGTTTTTTACACTTTTAGCTATGGCTGTTCCTAAGTTGTTTCTAACATAATTTGATTGGGAATTGACCTTAAAATTTCTGTAGTATTTTACAAAAAAAAAATGCAAAGATCTATAGAAAGACATGGAGAAGAATACCACAGAATAGAAGGCAAGGAGTCCATCAGCTCTTTTCCAGGAAAATATCTAAGTACATGTAGACTGGAGTATGGAATAATGCAACTAAATTCTTAATAACTTAACTGTCCAACATTTTAACATATTAGAACAAGATTTTCATAGCCTATGTGGGAATTTTTTTATGTGAATAGCTATGGGTTACATTCAAATATAATGCTCCCCCAAATAAAACCCTTACAAAACACTATAATCTCTGAACTATCTCTTCCCCCCCCCCCCAAAAAAAAGAAAGCAGTGGTAGAGAGTTCAAATACCAAAAGGAGAGAGCTGGGTACTTCCAAATTGGGGAATGAGAGATCACTTCTCAGAGAATTTTTTTTATTATTGTCACTTTAAGAGACAATTGCTTATATAAGAAAGAACAGATTTTGACACAGCTGAATCAACAATATCCTCTATTTAAAAATGAAAAAAATGCAGCTGACATTTCACTTTAAGCATGACAAACTTGGTAAAGTATAACCTTCACTGAGCATGAGAATGAACTTGGAAATTTGCCACTAAAAAGTTTCTCTGTGAACCTTTGCTACTTTACCCCTTAGGTTTCTATGAGAATTTCCTGCTTTTACAGAAAAGCCATTATATAATGCTACTGAGATACACACACACACACACACACACACACACACACACACACACACATGTATTTCTTTTATTGCTATGTAGATTTATGCAAGAGTCATAAAGAGAAGAGACAACCGATCTGAGAATGTATATAATTACTAATTAAGTTACATAAAGAAAAATAAACTTCAGAATTATTTTTTTCACAATAACGACGCATTACTCTATAAAATAATTCAGTTGAACATGATTTTGTTTTCCCAAAAGGCAGTATAGTATAGTACAATGGACAGAGTTCTGGACTTGATATCACAAATAGCTGGATGGAAATTTTGCTTCTGACTTATTAGTGTGTGTGGTTTGTTCATTCTCAAAGAGGACCATGACTGTTATATGAACACAGGCAAGAGACTAATTGCATAGAACAGTGGATGGATTCTAGGTTTCTCTTCTACAAAATGAGACAGTTGGACCCAAGTGTCTGAAGTCCCCAACAGCTCAAATTTTAGTATCTTACAAACCTTCTAGCCTTAAGAAATTCTCTCAGAAATTTCATCAGTGAAAACATAGGTCTGATTTTTTAAAACTTTTTTTGAAGCATTCTTACTTTCAAATGTCATGATTTACAAAAACAAATCCCAAGTTTAAAATATGTCACTCCATCTAAATCTCCCTCCCCAAACACAGGACTGGATTCTTTACTCAGTCTGAAAAACAATTCTAATTAAGTGAATCTTTATTTGCCCATTTCTCTGCCTATACCAGCAACCATTTTAATTGCTGTTGTAGGGTGCTCTTTCTTCTCACTTTGAAATGTAGAAGGAGGGGAGCCAAGATGGCGGAGTAGAAGCACGACCTTCCCGTGGCTCCGGCTTCCACCTTCCCCAATCCATGTAAAAAGGGGATTCTAAACAAACTTTGGAGCTGTAGAACCCACAAAATGACACAGAGAAGCTAACCTCCCACTGAGGACAGCCCGGCAGGCCGGCAGCTCTGGGAGCCGAGCCCAGCCCCCTTTTGCCCCAGGGTAGGCCTGACCAGCCGCCTGCCAGAGGGACTCCAGATCAGCAGCAGCTGTGGCCATTTCCAGATTTATCAATACATAGATGTGAAGGACAAGGTGAGAGGCCAGTGCAGTCTGGACTTTGGGACCCTGGCTTTTACCCCCGGGGCGAGAAACCGCTGAGAGGCTGGCACAGCCAGCCAGCACCACATGGTGGCTTCAGCTCCTGGCCTGCAGAGTGTAGGGGGACCAAACACCAGTCTGAGGGGTAATTGCTCTTGCTTTAACCTGGTTGGATCTGGATTGCAGTCGAGGGTGGAGGTCCTGGGGTGTGTGTCCAGCTTGCCACAGTGTGTGGAGACCTCAGAGAGGGAACCCATCTAATACCTCCGGCAGCTGAGAAAACCCCAGTGTTTGGGACGAAAACTCCCCTGTCTGGTGGCAGAGTCCTACTGTGGCAAAAAGCCCAAAAGTCAAATAATTGAGTGGCAAAATGAGCAGGCAAAGGAAACAAAGCAGACAGAAGATTCCAACATTACACTCCTATTTTGGGGACAAGAAGGAGCAAGGCATGGAACAGGAGGAAAACAGTGAAGTCAGAACTCCTGCACCAAAAGCTTCAAAGGAAAATACAAGTTGGTTACAGGCCATAGAGGACCTTAAGAAGCAGATAAGAGAAGTGGAGGAAAAATTGGGAAGAGAAATGAGAACAATGCAAGAAAATTATGAAAGGAGAGTCAACAGCCTGACTGAAGAAAATAATACCTTAAAAAACAGACTGACTCAAATGGCAAAAGAGGCTCAAAAAGGCAATGAGGAGAAGAATGCCTTAAAAAGTCGAATTTGCCAGATGGAAAAAGAATCTCAACAGCTCAATGAGAAGAATCATTGATTCAGAATTAGATTGGAGCAAATGGAAGCTAATGACTTTATGAGAAATCAAGATGCTGTTAAACAAATCCAAACAAATGAAAGAATAGAAGGCAATGTGAAATATCTCCTGGGAAAAACCACTAACCTGGAAAATAGATCCAGGAGACATAATTTAAAAATTATTGGACTATCTGAAAGCCATGACCAAAGTAAGAACCTAGAAAGCATCCTCCAGGAAGTTCTCAAAGAAAACTGCCCTGATGTTTTAGTACCAGAGGGCAAAATAGAGGTTGAAAGAATCCACCGATCACCTCCTGAAAAAGATCCCAAAAAGAAAACTCCTAGGAATATTATAGCCAGGCTCCGGAATTCCCAGATTAAGGAGAGAATATTACAAGCAGTCAGGAAGAAACAATTTGAATATTGTGGAAACACAATCAGGACAACCCAGGATCTGGCAGCTTCTACACTGAGGGGTCAAAGGGCTTGGAATGTGATATTCCGGAGGTCAAGGGAGCTGGGATTAAAACCAAGACTCACCTACCCAGCAAAACTGAGTATCATGTTTCAGGGGAAAATATGGTCATTCAGTGGAATAAAGGATTTTCAAGCATTCTTGATGAAAAAAAACAGAGTTGAATAGAAAATTTGACATTCAGATACATGAAGCACATGAAGCAAGAGAAGCATGAGAAGGTAAACAGGGAAAAGAAATCATAAGGAACTTATCAAAGTTGAACTATTACCATTCCTACATGGAAAAACAATAATTGTAACTTATGAAACTTTTCTCAGTAGTTGAAGGGATTAGAAATATATATATATACATATATATATATATATGTCTATATATGAGGGTATTTGGGCATATGAATACATATGTGAATGTGTATATATATGTTTACAGGTATACATAGATAGAGGGCACAGGACCAATTTAACAGGAAGGGATGATACTTACAAGGTGAAATTAAGAGGTGAGAGGAATATAATAAGAGGAGATGGAGAGAGACAGATTGGGGCAAACTATCTCATACAGAAGAGGCAAAGGAAAATGGTTATAATGGAGGGGAAGAATAGGAAGGCAAAAGGGAATGGGTCAACCTTATTCCCATTGAATCTGGCTTGAGGAGGGAGTGAAATACACACTAAATAGGGGATCTCACCCTCCAGGAGAATAGGAGGGGAAGGGGATGTGAGGGGGGATGATGGAAGGGAGGGCAGGCTGGAGGGGAAGGAAGTTGGAAGCACCCACTTTTGAAAAGGGACAGTATCAAAGTAGAGAATAGAACAAGTGGGAGGTGGGATAGGAGGGAGGGAAATATAGTCAGTCTTTTACAATATATCTACTATGTTATTGTTTTGCATTAGCCGCACATGTACAACCTATACTGAACTGCTTGTCTTCCCAGTGGGGGTTGGTGGCAGGGTGGAAAGGGAATGAATCTGGAATTGAAAGTTTTAAAATCAAACATTCAAATATATATATGTATTGTGTGTGTATGTATTATATATATACTATTATTAATACCATCTTACATGTAATTAAGAAATAAGATATACAGGCACTGAGGCATAGAGATCCACTGGAAAAGTCGAAACGGGTATGGGAGAAAATATGGGAGAGAGCAGATTGGAGGTGGGGATATCCTGTGGGACTGCTGTTTGGGGGGGATGGGTGGGGGAAAAATGGGGAGAAAATTTGTAACTCAAAATCTGGCGGAAACGAATGATGTAAATCAGAAGTTAATAAAGCATTTAAAAAAAAAAAAAGAAATGTAGAAGCTGCACTTAGTTACCAAAAAAACACTGTATATTTCTTCCTGTGGGAAAATATAGACTTGTTATGCTATCCAAGGCTAAAAAGGAGTAAATTAAATTCATGTGCATATACAACTGTCCGTGGAAATGCACCTGTCCAAATAAATAGCCAGAGATTCATTTATATTCACAAAGAAGTGGAACTGGGGTTCCTTCTTCAAGAAAGCCACATTCTATTCCAGTATTAACTCAGATAGAGAAGGGGATTGTATCTTACCTGAAACTCCTTGAAAGAACAAAAATGCCCAGTGACTACTATTGATCACAAAATAAAGGTTTACACAAAAGTTCATTCAATGAAAAATGTTGTACTTTCTCTTTAAGTCTTTGGATCAGTGGAAAATATCCCACATTGCTTGTGTTTATAGTCATGGTACAGAGAGTACAAGGCAACTATAGTGCTTTGGCAAAGGTGCTGAAATTTAAGACAAGACCTAGATTCAAATCATGGCCTTTTTACTTCCCAAATGGAAATTGTTTTATGTTACCCACCCATGACACATATTGGCTATATGACCAGAATCTCTCCAGGCTGCAGAACCTCTAAGTCTATATATTACAAAGAAGGTGTCTATCTGTATTGATAGAAGGAGTTCCTCACTGGGAGCTCCCTCCACCAATGAAATCAATGGCCCCTAAATAAAATAATCACTACTCTAATTGACCATATGTAGAGTGCTTTGGCCATCAGACACACTTAAGGTTTAAAAAACTTCAGATAAATTATCTCAATTTTCATCTATGTTCCCTTAGGAAAGTTATTTTCCTTACTTGAGTCTCAATTTCCTACCTGTGTAATGATGTGACTGGCCAGTAAGGGCCCAAGCCTTGTAGTATGCTCAGTTTTGACCTTCCAAGGGGATTACACAAACCATATGCAATTTTCCATATTGCCTGGTTCCCATTTAATCCATGAAATATTTCTTTAAAATGTATTAAATTTTGCATTAAAATTTAATTTTAAATTCTCTCCCTCTCTCTCACTACTCCCCCACCCATTTAGAAGGCAAGCAATATGACATAAATTATACATGTGAAATATATTTTGATATTAGCCATGTTAGAGAAAAAGCAAAGATAGGAGAGGATAGGGGACCAAAGGGGAGGGAAGGGAAAAGGAAGAAAGGAAAGGGGAGGAGAAAAAGAAAGGAGAAGAGAGGGGAAGAGAAGGGATGGGAGGGAAGAAAAAGAAAAAGCAAGAAATACAAAGTGAAAAACAGTATTCTTCAGTCTTTACTCAGAGTTCATCAGTTCTCTCTTTGGAGGTAGACAGTATTTTTTATCATGGGACCCTTGGAATTGCCCTGAATCATTATATGAAACAGACTAGCTTCATCTTTCAGAGATGATCATTACTACCATATTGCTGTTACTGTGTACAAAGTTCTCCTGGTTCTGCTCACTTCATTTTGCATCAGTTATGTAAGTCTTCCCAGAATTTTTTTTTTCTGAAAGCAGCCTACTTGTCATTTCTTATAGAACAATAGTATTCCATCACAATCATATATCACAACTTGTTCAGTCATTCCCCAATTGATGGACATCCCCCTTGATTTCCAACTCTTTTCTACCACAAACAGAGCTGTCATAAATATCTTGGCATACAGATCCTTTTCCATATTCTTTGATCTCTTAAGGCTACATATCTAGTAGAGGTAATATTGTGTCAAAAGGCATACATACTTTTATAACCTTTTGAGCCTAGTTCTAAATTTATTTCCAGAATGATTAGAATAGTTCACAGCTTCACCAACAGTGCATTAGTATATCTATTTGTCCACATTCCCTCCAGCATTTATCAATTAATTTTCTTTAGCGTCATGTTAAACCAATCTGATAAATGTTAAGTGTTGCCTCAAAGTTGTTTTTATTGCCATTTCTCTAATCAGTAGTGATTTAGAGCATTTTTTTTTCTTTTTGGAGGGGGGAAGGAAGGCAGGGCATTTGAGGGTAAGTGATTTGTCCAAGGTTTCATGGCTAGTAAGGGTTAAGTGGCTGAGGCCAGATTTGAACTCAGGTTCTCCTGACTCCAGGGCTGGTGCTCTTCACTGAGCCACCTTGCTACCCCTAGAGCATTTCTTTAAAATGTGACTAATGATAACTTTAGTGTCTTCTTCTGAAAACTACCAGGTCATATGCTCTGACCATTTATTAATTGGACAATGTGTCTTATCTTTTTATAAATTTGGCTCAATTCCCTATATATTTGAGAAAAAGGCCTTTGTCAGAGAAACTCACTATAAATTTGCCCTCAAGTTAATTTTGGCTACATTGTGTTTTTTGTGCAAAACTTTTTACATTTAATACAAAAAAATGATCCATTTTACTTCTTGTAATTCTCATTATCACTTGGAATGGCTTTTTAAATTATTGCCCTTTATGTTTTAATTGTGTATTCACAAATTGACAAAAAATACATGGAAGACTGGAAAACAGTTTGGCAGCAAGTGGACATAGACCAACATTCACAATATATATGTAAATTCTTTTTCTTTTATGCTTTTTGGAGGGCAGTTGGGGGTAAGTGATTTGCCCAAGATCACATGGCTAATTTTTGTGTTAAGTGTCAGGTCCTCCTGATTCCAGGGCCAGTGTTCTATTCACTAGTTGCCCCATATGTAAATTCTTTAACCAGAGACTTAGATCTCTGAGTTTATCAAATATTAGATCACTATAGTCATTTACTCCTATGTATTGTGTACTTAATCAATCTATTAATCTACTGTTCTATTAGCCAGTACCTGATTGTGTTGATGATTACTGATTTTTAATATGGTTTGAAAACTGGTACTGCTAGGGCCACCTTGCTTCACATTTTTTTTTCAGCAATTCCCTTGAGATTCTTCACCTTTTTTCTTCCAATTTTTAAAAATTATTTTTGCTAGCTCTATAAAATAATTCTTTGGCATTTTGATTGGTATCGCAAAGAATAAATTAATGTAGGCAGAATTGTCATTTTTTATTATATTTACACAGCCAACTCATGAGCAATGAATATTTCTCCAATTGTTTAGATCTGTCTATACTTGTGTGATAAGTGTTTTGTAATTGTGTTCATATAGCCCCTGGGTTTGTTTTGGCAAGGAAACTCCAAAGTATTTTTATAATATCTGCAGTTATTTTAAGTGGAATTTTTTTCTATCTGTTCTGGATTTTGTTAGTAGTACATTGAAATATTAATGATTTGTGTGCGTTTATTTTAACTCCTGCAACTTTTCTAAAGTTAATTGTTTCAACTAGTTTTTAGCTGATTCTATCAGATGCTCTAAGTATACTGTCATATCATCTACAAAGAGCAGTAGGGTTTTTTTTCTACTCATTGCCTATTTTGATTCATTCATTTACTTTTCTTTGTCTTATTGCTGTAGCTACTAGTACAATAATGAAGAATAATGGCAATAATGGACATCCTTGCTTCACCCCTTATCTTATTAGGAAGCTACAAGTTTATCCCCATTACAAATAATGATTGCCATTTGTTTTAGATAAATACTACTTATCTCTTTAAAAAAAGGATCCATTTGGGGCGGCTAGGTGCACAGTGAATAGAACACTGGCCCTGGAGTCAGGAGGACCTGAGTTCAAATCCAGCCTCAGACAACTTAACACAAAAAATCTAGCCATGTGACCTTGGGCAAGTCACTTAACCCCAATTGCCCTCACCTCCCCCTCTAAAAAGCAAAAAATAAAATACAAAAAAAGACTCCATTTATTCCTATGAATTCTAATATAAAAATGGTTGTATTTTGTCAAGGTCATTTTTTTTCTGCATCTACTGATATAATAATATTTTTTGTCATTTTGTTATTTATAAGGTAATTTATACTAATAGTTTTCCTAATATTCAGCTAGCTCTGCATTCTTAGTATAATATCCCTCTGGTCACAGTATATGTTCTTAGTGATATGCTACTATAATATTCTTGCTAGTATTTTATTTAAAATTTTAGGAAAATTGACCTATATTTTTCTTTCTCTGTTTTTACCCTTCCTGGTTTAGGTATCAAAATCAAATAGTATAGGGGTTAATTGTTTCTTAAATGATTTGTAGGATTCACTCATAAATACTTTTGGTTCTAGGGATTTTTTTTTCTTAGAGAGCTCATTTAGGGAATGTTTGATTTCTTTTTCTAAGATAAGGTTATTTAATATTCTATTCATTCTTCTGTTCATCTGGGAAATTTATTTTTTCTATATACATCTATTTAAAAAACCAGCTCCTAGATTTATTTATATATGCAATGAAATTTTTACTTCAATTTTATCCATTTCTCCCTTGATTTTAAAGATTTCAATTTCAATATTTAGAGATTTTCAATTTGTAATTTTTAGTTGCATACACAATTCACTGCTATGCTCTGTCCCTCTTTTACTGATGTATGGACTTAGAAATCTAAATTTTCCCCCAGACACTGCTTTGGCAAGATTCTACCAATTTTGGTTATATTGTCTCATTGTTATTGTCTTTAACAATTTTTTATAATGTTATCATTTACATTGTTGCTATCATTACATTTTATGGACTATTTGTTGTTTCTATGATTTGTTCTTTGACCCACTTTAGGATTAGATTGATTCTTTTCCAATTAAATTTTTTTCTATGCTTCCATGGTCCTTTATTGAAGACAGTTTTTTATTGCATTATTATCTATAAAGGGCACATCTAATACTTCTGCTTTTCTGCATGTGTGTTTCAAGTTTTTATGCCCTAATATGTGGTCAGTTTTTGTGAAGGTGCCAAGTATAGCTGAGATAAAAGGAATGCTCCTTTCTATTTCTATTCAAATTTTCTCCAGAAATCTGTCATATCTAACTTCCCTAAAATCCATTCACCTTCTTAACATCTTTCTTACTTATTTTACAGTTAGATTTATCTAGCTCTGAGAGTGGACATTTGAAGTCCCACACTAGTATAGTTTTACTGTCTGGTTTCTTCCTGTAACTCATTTAACATTACCTTTAAGATTTGGATGCCATGCCATTTTGTGCAAATATGTTTTGTATCAATATTACTTCCTTGTGTCTGATGCCTTTTAGCAAGATATAATTTCCCTGCTTATCTCATTTAATTAGATCCATTTTTGCTTTACTTTATCTGAGATCATGATTGTTATCCCTGCCTATTTTTACTTCAACTAAAGTATGTTATATTCTGCTCCTATCTCTTATTTTAACTGTGTGTTTCTGTTTCAAGTACATGGAACTTCAGAAGCCTGTTTTGTCCATTGTGACTAAGGATTTATACCATTTGAAGAAGGGAAACCTTATCTTTTGATTTCAGAACCAAAAGCACTGATAGCTCAGATGAGGCAAAGCTGGAATGTCTCTATGTTATCTCTCTGTCATTATCTGTCTCTTTCTGCCTATCTGTTCCTGTCATTCTCCATCTCTCCATTTCTCTCACTGTTCCCTCTCTGTCTCTGTATAACTCTATCCCTGTCTCATTCTCTCTTTTATTCTCTGTCTCTGTATCTCTATTTCTTTGTCTCTTTCTGTATCTGTTTCTGTCTCTCTGTCTCTGTCCCTGTCTCCCTCCCTCTCTTCCTTTCCCTCTATTTTGAGTGAGGAGAACTGTTGTATCCTGCCCATTGAGTAAAAGGTAGTCTGCTTAATCTGCCACCTGACTGTCATGAGTCCTTAATGCATGGTACTTTGGTTTCTATTGTCTTCCTTCTTTTCTGGTTTTAAGTAGATTAATATTATGAGATGAGAGTATTCAGGTGAGTGGCAAGACAGAGAGTTCTGTCAAAACTATCTTCGGGGCCACCAAGGAGAAAGGAACAACTTGCTTGGTCCAACTCAGTGGTGGATTGGCTTGTCCTAGAAGGAAACACCCCAGCTGATTAAGAGAGTATTTCTTCCATCACTGACCCTGATCTTGAAAGCAAACTTCATCAGGACTCCTTGAGGGTCTGGGACTTTCAGGTCCAGAAATCAGGAGATACCCCTTGGCCCATCATGCTTTGTAGATATGTGCTGCACTCTCATTTGAGCTGTCTCCAGGGACCATTTCTTTGAGGGAGTATTTTGAATTTTCATTATCACTATGCCTTCTCATTAACTATCCTCTGGTAAAAGCTAATTGATGACAATTAGTTGATTCATGCGGCTCTTGAAGGATAGAGTTAGAAATTCCAGCCCCTCGAGTTTAGAGGGTTGTTAGAACCCCGAGGAAAGAAGTGGTTAGCTGCCCTTTTGGGGATCCAAACTCTCAGTATAATTACATATTGGACAAGAAAGCTTGTAGGATGTGTTGCATTTGTAAAATAAAGGGGAAAGACTCAATGGGTTAAGTCCAGTGTCCAAAAAACCCTTTTCTCCTACTTAAATCCATGTTACTTTCTTATTAAACACTTTTTTTGGGGGAAAAAAGCATTTTGTATGTGCTTTTGGCCTAAACTCAATGAATCTCTTATTTCAGAATACTCTTAACCCTGTAAATAGCTATGTCCATCTCCCTCTTCTATGTAGAGGAGCAAATAAACAGGCAGTCATTTCCTTACGTAGAAATATCCTTAATAAACCAACAAGGATTCATTTAGTACTTGGTTTGTTCTATCCCTGAGCTTTGGATACAATGAAAAAAATGAGACAATCTCTAATCTTCAGGAATATGTACCCATTATTTTTTGTTCAGTGTCTGACTCTCCAATGACCTCATTTGTGGTTTTCTTGAAAAAGATATGGGAGTGGTATTGCCATTTCTTTTTGCAGATCATTCTGCAAATGAGGAAACTCAGGCAAATAGGGTTAAATGACATGCCTGGGTCCCACAGCTAGTAAGTGAGTGTCTGAGGTCAAATTTGAACTCAGTTTTTCCTGACTCCAGGCCTTGAACGCAATCCACTGTATCAACCAGCTACTCACTTCCTGAGGGTCTCTAAAATCCTTTCTTTTCTGTTTTTAAAATAAAAAACAAAAGACAAATAATCATTCAATGAATGAACTTTTATTAAGTGCAAGTCACTGTGGATATTAGAGAAATAGCAAAGCAGGCTCTAAAAGTAGATGGGGATATGTATATATTAAGATCTATTTAAATAATTGAATCTCTACAACTCAGAGAGCAAAACTACATTTCATTTGGCTTCTTCATTTGAAAATCCTCCAAAGATTCTAAATGATTGTTACATATGAGCAAAGAAGACAGAATTATAAATGCTTTCATATCTTCACAGCAAAACAAGACCTTCCTATATTTGTCTTCTCTTTTGACGCCAAAGTGTTCAAAAGCAGCTCATAGACCAAATGTTGGAAACAGTTATTTGGATGCACGTTGCAAATCTTCTATCTCTGGAGTTGATGATGGATGTCAGTAAAGTTGGTGGCTGCGTAACAGTAGTCTTACATCAAGGAGATTTATAGGGAGGATGCATTTAGGATTATTCATGAGTCACTTAACAAGCCTGAACCAAGAATACAATATGGTCTTTGTTTCATTTCCCAGGAGGTCTTTAGAGAAAGCTTTGGAAAACTGAAGAGATTTTTTTTGATAAATGGGAGAAAGTCTTGAGGTAGGCCTGCCAGCTCCAGAGTGTGTTTTCCTGTTAACTTTAAAAGCCATACCATTCATCCAAACTTCCCCATTCCCCAAATAAAAAATTATCAGATATTCGCCTGGTATTTTATTCTGCTATTGTTCTGCTGCATTAAGAAACCAAGAGGGACACATTTGGTAGAAAAATGTTCATTTGACTCTCTATTACAGGAAGTTAGGCCATCTTAACAGGATACTGAGCCTGTTTGAGGAGAAATGGAGCAACATATGGTCTTTGGGATTATATTCTTTATGTTTATGACTGAAATTCTTTTCAATGGATTGTTATTTATGACTACTAGAAGCTCTAATTTTTTTACTTAGAAAGTACTTTACTTCTAGAGTTAAATAAAAGACCTGGGAATATAACAGTTTCATAGAAGTGTCTTGGCTGATTTAATTTATAAAAAGATTCCAGTTGGCTCATTAGTGTGTGGATACAGAAGAGCAAGAGCTGGTAGACTTGATGACTGAGGACTGCAAATTAAAATGCTAAGACATCTGGGGAAAAATGTTTTTAATATTGTAAGATGGGCTCACAATATAGCAAAATAAGTAAAAGAAAGAATTTCAGAATAGCACTAAGTGCAAAGCAAAAACTGTAGACCCTTTTTAAAAAAGGGTTTTGGGGCAAAGGGGACAGTCAGAGTAGGAAGACTGGACCTGTGCTTTTATCTTTTTATGGCACTCTTGGTATAGAAAAAATTCTCTACCAACACAGATCTCAAAGTACCATGCAATACTGCTATGTAATTTATAGTCTTCGGGAGTTTTCTGGGACTTTGAGAGCTTAAGTGATCTTCCCAGGGTTACATAGCCATTATGTATTAGAAGCAGTTTAAATCTGGCTGTTCCTGACTACAAAACTATCACTCTGCTACCATCCCAGGCTACTTCTTTATTAAACTATAAGGCATTTTAGGGCGTTTATTATATCCCTTTTAAAAAGTTTCCTGAAATGTGAGTACTCCAATCCATAGGTAGGGGACCTGCTGCCTCAAGGTCACATGTGACCCTCTAGGTCCACAGGTGTGGCCCTTTGATGGAATCCTAACTTTATATAAAGTGGGCCTAGAGGGCCACATGTGGCCTTGAGGCCTATTCCTGCATCTATTCTCTATGCTCACATACCTACTGACTTGTAATGAAAAGTCTTAGCATTGTAGTTCATTCATTCAACATCCAACAAACATTTATTAGCTGATTACTGTGTGTAAGGCTCTATGCTAAGTGCTGGACATACAGAGACAAAAATGAAACAGTTCATAAAACAGAGAAGTAATATAGAAAAATTGATGGATGCAATGAATGGGGGAAAAAGTATTCTGTACTTACTATGTGTCAAGCACTGGGCTTAGGAGTAGAATATAAAGAGAAAAACAGGACCGTCCCTGGTCTCAGGTAGTTTATGTTAGTGAGTGTTGGAGACACAACTAAGGACTTCACTCTATGGCAGATGACAAAGCTCCATGTTCCTTAGGCAGCATTGGCAGGTTAGTTGGCAATAACTGGGGATCTGGAGAATATAGTAGAAGGGCAGGTAGTAAGGCTAGGTGACCCAGAGCATGTAGCAACAGAACAAATAGTAAGGCCTGATGGTCTTCTATTTTACTAGAAGCATTGTATATTGTGACCACCAGCTCATTCAAGCATAGTCCTCCCATCCAAGACAAGGAGGAGATAGGAGAGAAATATCTCCTATTTGAAGGGGATGGGAAAGGAAGATCAGAGTGGAATGGGGATTCATGGTTTTCTCTCACAGATTAGTCAGTGACCAGTCAAGAGGCAGGAAGGGGAGAAGGACTTACAGTGTCCATTCCTGCTTAACTGTAGATGTGATTTGTCCTGACCTGGATGAGACAGCAGAGAAAAGGGGCAACTCTGAATTTCTATTTCCTCATATTCAATTAATAATACTAATTTTTATATTCATAATTTATAGATAATTTATAGATTTATAGATATTTTGTAGATATTTTCAAGTTATATAGAGATCACCTTATTTGATCCAAACAATAATCTCAACCTTGTGAGTCTAGTGTTACTATTCTTTGCTGTTTTATAACAGAGGAAATGAAGGCTGGGAGAATTTGCTTATTATTCACAAATTCCTTTGATGGAGCACACAAATCCATACATTAATTTCAAAGGATACTAGAGCTAAAATGGAGATCCTCTAGCACATCCTTCTCACTTTATGGCTGAGGAAACTGAGGTTTAGAGAGTTTAAGGGACTTGCCCAGAGTCACAGAAGTAGGTCATGGAAGAAATAAAATCAAAACTTAGTCCAATTCTCCTTCCACTGCACATATTGTATTTTATTAAATCACAGTTGTTATTATGGTAGTGGAGAATTGAGGATGGTACATTGTGGTCTGTCTCCCCATCCTTTAGAATGACTATAAAGTAAGGCTGCTTTTAACCATATTGTCAGAGAATGGAGTGAAGCTCTGAGCCACCACTCAGGAAGGAGATGAAGGGGGGAATTTGTATGGCTAAAACCCCTCTCACAGTGCTCTCTACTGGCATCTCAGGAGGGACTTCGTTGACCTTCCCAATAACATTTCTTCTCATTCGTGAGTCTTAGAAAGGCTATGACTATCTTCTTTAGCCCTATACTTCAGCATCAGTGCAAGAAGCGCATTTTACCACTTAGTACCCACCTAGAAACACCTGGCCATGTAACCTTGAGCAAGTAACTTAACCCTAGTTGCCTGGGG
>NW_027186457.1:19185695-19186187 GCF_028583685.1 Petaurus breviceps papuanus | reverse complement strand
CCTTGAGCAAGTAACTTAACCCTAGTTGCCTGGGGGCGGCCAGGTGGTGCAGTGAGTAAGAGCACCGGCCCCAGAGTCGGGATGACCTGGGATCGAATCCGGGCTCAGATACTTAGCACCACACCCAGAAATAACTGGCCGTGTAACCTTGAGCAAGTTACTTAACCCCAATTGCTTTAAAAAAAAAAGGGGGGGGGATTTTACTACATGGCTCCTAAAGGTCCTTTCCACTTCTAGGAATTCTATGACTATTAATTAATTCTGTCACCTAAAAATAGAAGTGAATAAGTCCCAACCTCTTTGGGTCTCAGTTTTGTCATCTATTAAATGAGCTTCCTATGCTAATGCAGGTGGACACCCCAACAAATTACAGTCTTAGAGAGTTATCTAGAGCACAGTTGTCAAAATATCAGCAGGTTGGCTGCAAGAAGCCTAAAATCTAACAAAATAAGTTATATATATATATATATATATATATATATATATATATAT
>NW_027186457.1:19134991-19185595 GCF_028583685.1 Petaurus breviceps papuanus | reverse complement strand
ATATATATATATATATAACATAATGTTAATCTGTGATTTTCTAAATCAATGTGAACTTCAGTGTTCCATTTTTGTTGTAATTAATAGTTTTAGCATTGTAATTTGTTCAATATTCAGCAAACATTTATTCACTGATTACTGTGTTTAAGGCACTGTGCTAGGTGCTGGACATAGAGAGACTTGAACAGGGTCACATACCTAGTATGCATCAGAGGCAGGACTTGAACCCTGACTATTTCCCTATCTATTAAGCTATTGTACTTCTTGTATAGTTGTTGTGGTGGTGGTGGTGTCATTTATAGTTGCGTCTGATTCTTTGTGATCCCATTTAGGGTTTTCTTGGCAGAGGTACTGTAGTGGTTTGCCATTTCCTTCCCCAGATCATTTTACAGATGAGGAAACAGAGGCAGAGAGGGTTAAATGACTTGCCCAGGGTCCTACAGCTAGGAAGAGTCTGAGGCCTGATTGGAAGTCAGGTCTTTCTGACTCCAGGTTTGGGGCACTCTATTCACTGTACCATCTAGCTGCACTTCTCATATGGTGCGCTTTTAATAAATTGTTTTTGAATTAGATTATTGAAACTAGATGGGCAATATTCAAATAGATATACCTAGAATGAGGTAAAGAAAAAGAGAAGATGATTGATCTAGAAAAAAGCTGGAAGTGACCTCAAAGGCCATTTAATATCACCCCCTTAATTTACAGCTGATGGAGCTGAGGCCCTAGGGGCAGCTAGGTGGCATAGTGGATAAAGCACTGGCCTAGGGGAAAGAAAAAAGGAGTTCAAATCTGGCCACAGATACATCCTAACTTTGTGACCCTGGGAAAGTCATTTATCCCTCTTTGATTCAGTTTCCTCATCTGTAAAATGAGCTGGAGAAGGAAATGACAAACAATTCCAGTATCTTTGCCAAGAAGAGCCCAAATGGGCTTGCAAAGACTTGGTCACAACTGCAAACAACATAATAACAAAACTGAGGGAGAGGGAAGTTAAGTAACTTACTCAAGGTTCTATATACATTAAAGCAAAGAACTAGGATTTGAGCTCAGGTCCTTTGCCCCATGTTTGGCACTCTCTCCCCTTCCCTACCTCCTGTGATGAAGGAAGAGGAGGATATTGTGGTTGTTTTATTCTCCCCAAAATGATTCTGATGTAAAATGACATGAACATGATTTGTGTATGAGTATTTGTATGTACAGATGTATACCTACATATGCATGTGTATAAACATATCTGTGTCTATACAGACACATACATATACATGTGTCTGATTGGCTAAAAAAGTGAAATATAGCTGGGAGGCAGGGTCAAGATGGTGGAGTAGAAGCAGGAAATTCCGTGACCTCCCCCCACAACCACCTCAAATACCTATAAAATATGACTCTAAACACATTTTAGAGCTACAGAACAAACAAAATGACAGAGACAAATAAATCTCCCAATAAAGGCTGTTGGGAAGGGTTCATCACAGTGTGCTGGGAGCCCAGCATAGTCCCCTGTGAGCCCCACATGAGCCGTGGGCTTTTGGCCCCAGGGAGGCAGAAGTGGTCAGGGAAGACTTCAGGAGAGGGAATAACCAGCAGTTGTCGTGGTTTCCAGAATTTTCAACCCATAAATGCCAAAAAGAAAATAAAAGTTGAGTCAGGAATCCTGTTGGAAAGGAAAGGCACAGTCTAGCCCCTGCCCCCGGGGGGAGAAGGGGCAGAGGTACGTCGGCTGCAGCAAAGGCACAGGGGCTGCAGCGGCTACTACCAAACTGCCTCAGGAGCTCCTAGCCTACAGATCATAGCAGGACCAAGTGATCATGCAGAGGGTAATCACTCTTGCTTTGACCTGCTTGGATCTGGGCCACTTTATTGGGTGGTGGTCCTAGAGTGAGAAATGCCATTTGCCAGTGTGGTGTCTGTAGAGAGGGTGCCCTCCTCAGACCTCTGACAATATTTGTGAAAACTCCAGGAATTTGGGACAAAGCTCTCCTCTCTGGAAGCAAAGTTCTACTGTGGCAAAAAGCTCAAAAGTCAAATAATTGACTGGCAATATAAGCAAGCAGACGAAGCACAAACAGACCATAGAATCCTTTTTTAGGGGACAAAAAGGATCAAAGCATGGAACAGGAGGAAGACAATGAAGTCAGAACTCCTGCATCAAAAACTTCCAAGAGAAATATGGATTGGTTACAGGCCATGGAAGAGCTCAAGAAAATTTCAAGAATTTGAAAATCAAGTAAGAGAAGTGGAGGAAAAAATTGGGAAGAGAAATGAGGATAATGCAAGAAAATCATGAAAAGAGACTCAACAACTTCACTGAAGGAAATAACAACTTAAAAAATAGACTAACTCAAATGGCAAAAGAGACCCAAAAAACCAATGAGGAGAAGAATGCCTTAAAAAGTCAAATTGGGGGGTGGAGCCAAGATGGCAGAATAGAAGAAGTAACTTTTCTAAGCTCCTTTGTAAATCCCATCACTAAACTTTAAAGAGTGAATCTGAATGGATTTTGGAGTGACAGAATCCACTGGGAGACAGAGAGTGGCAGAATCCAGACCAGGATAGTGCCCACATGGGTCAGGGAAGGGGGAGCGTGGAGCACGAAGGGGCTGTAGCAGCTTGGACTAGAGAGTGAACTACAGGAGAGAGACAAGGAGCTCCAGCCAGTAGATTCACTCACCCCACAGGAGGGGAAGATTTGTTGGAGCTGGGTAAGAGAAAGCTCAGGGCCTTCAGCAGAGACAGCAGCTTCTCCTAGGGCTATCAGCCCCCATCCTGGAAGTTTAAAAATTATCTGCCTGATTTTCCAGGGGTCAGGATGGCAAAGTAAACTCTGGCTGCTCTAATTCCCCTTCTTTGACCAAGAAAACCCAGAGATAAATGTCCCATCCAGAGTAAAATCCTGAAATAGCAGAAATAGTCTCAGGCTTAGGAGTCACAGAGAAAGGCTGTAACTGAGGCAGTAAGGAGTCTGAAGAGAAGAGTGGGATGCGTCCCAACAAGCTCCATCTCACCTGACCAACAAAAGCCTGCCTGAGTTGTAGCCCAGGGGCATAGACTCAGAAATCTGAAGTGGCCAGACTACCCAGTCCCCACAGATTACTCTGTGAGTCTCAGGGTAACTCAGGGGAAATACTGAGAGTCCTGGTCTTGGCCTCAATCTAGATACCCAGAGGCTACAGCACACAAAGCCAACAACAGGCACCTAGCTCCCAGCCAGAGAAGTTTGGATCAGTACCCTCTGTACCCCAGGAGCAGAAATACACTTTAAAGAACAGGAACTAGGCAATTACAATGGGCTGGAAGCAACTTGCAAAGGCAAGACCAAAGACCATATAATCCTATTATTCTGAATGAGAAGAGTCATTTTCAGGAGACACCATGGACTCTGTGTCCACACCTAAGATCACAGATGGAAATATGAACTGGTCTCAAGCCCAGAAAGCATTCTTGGAGGAGCTCAAGGAAGATTTTAAAACCCAAATTAGGGAGGTAGAAGATATATTTAAATCTGCAGTGACCAAATTGGAAAAAAGTCTCACTGAAGAAAACAAATCCTTAAAAAGTAAAATTTGTGAACTAACTGGAGAAAATGCCTCCTTAAAAAAGGACCTTCAAAAACTAACCAAAAAAAAATAATTTACTAAAAATTAGAATTAGTCAAATCGAAGCTCAGGACTCTATGATGCACCAAGAGTCAATCAAACAAAACATGAAGATTAAAAAACTGGAAGAAAGTGTAAAATATCTCATTGGAAAAACAACTGACCTGGAGAAAAGATGCAGAAGAGATAACATAAGCATTAATGGTGTACCAGAAAGCCATAACAAAAAAGCAGCCTGGACAACATCCTCCAAGAGATTATCAAATAAACTGTCCTGAAGTCCTAGAATCAGACCATAAACGTTATTGAAATAATTCACTGGAATCCTCCTGAAAGAGATCCCAAATTGAAAAGTCCAAGAAAATATTGCAAATAGCCAAAAAGAAACAATTCAAATATTGTGGAACTACAGTCAGGATTACACAGGGCCTAGCATCTTCTACATTAAAAGATCTGAGAGATTGGAATTTGATATTTCATAAGGCAAAAGAGCTAGGACTTCAACTAAGGATTAACTACCCAGGAAAACAGAGCATAATCTTTCAGGCAAGGAGATGGTCCTTTAATGAAATAAGGGACTTCCAGACATTCCTGAAGAAAAAGCCAGAGTTCAATGGAAAAATCTACTCACACATATACACATGCACACACGCACACTCACTCACACATGCACATAACTTGGGATGCAATAAGAGCAAACTTTTGACATCCCTATATGAGAAGCTGATAACTGTCAATATTGAAATTTATATGATTATCATGACCTTTAAAAGGGATATTGTGGCAGCAAGCACCCCAAGCGTCCTCAGGGTTTGCTACCAACACAGGTTCTTAGATCTGCTTTGTTAAAGGAAAGCAACTCAAAATGGGTTAACAAACTTACTTTTAATCAGTCAAACATATGTATCGTTTACCTAGTTCAGGGGAAAAAGGTCAGCGCCCCGAACTCAAAGTACACAGACAGAATTATCAAGACAGAAACAGATCAAGTAGACAGATTTCCAAACTGTCCAACCAAATAACATCTGGGTTTCAAAGGGGGAGGGGGGTTCCAGAGTCTCATCTAATCAAATCACAGAACATTTCTCAAAGTGAGCCCCAAAACAAAGCTACACATCAGGGCTTAGCCTTCTCCTGGCTCAGAGAATATAATAACCTTATTGACCCACTGGCCAATCAAAAAGTATCTACTGAAAAACAAGCCTCCCACCCCAGGCTTCAGGTGCACTTTAGCCTGGGGGCAGGGAAGATCTTCCAAATTTACATTCCCATTACATTCAGCCCCAAGATCTTTCATGCCCATAGCATAATAAATTTACTTATGAATTAGCACTAAACATGTCTTAGGTCACATTTTCAAGATACAGAACTAAAGTTACCAAAGTGGCCACTGGGCCTTAAACAAACACAAAGTACATAGCACTATCACTTCAATTCAAAACAAGAGTCCAAATAAAGTTCTCTTGGGGGGGAAGGGTGTCCTTCCCCTCACACAGCTCCAGCTCCTGCTTCCGAGTACAGAGAGGGGGCTGGGCAACAAAACCAACAAGGTGGGGTCCTTGGGGGTCCAAGGCACTTCATCCCACCCACCATAGTCACAAGTCCATCCTCCCCCTGGGTCCCAAACTGTGGGATGCAGCAAGGAAACAAATTCAGTGCCCCTGCTTTGCTGCTCAGTTCTTATTGTTTCCTGTGGCTGAATTCCGAACTCCTGGGTTCCTTCTCCTCCTGCAGGCGGCAGCCGCTCCTGGCTTCTGCCTAGGTCCCGATGCAGGCAGCTCACCATTCCTGCTCTCAGCTCAGCGAAGTCTGCATGCAGGCCATTCTTCTCTCCTGGTCCATGGCTCCACAGAGTCATAGCTACCACAACTGGGAAACAAACAATTATCCCAGCCCCCATACTTTCCTTTTACTTTGCAGATCCTGTTCGTGAAGCCATTTTGTGGCAGCAAGCACCCCAAGCGTCCTCAGGGTTTGCTACCAACACAGGTTCTTAGATCTGCTTTGTTAAAGGAAAGCAACTCAAAATGGGTTAACAAGCTTACTTTAATCAGTCAAACATATGTATCGTTTACCTAGTTCAGGGGAAAAAGGTCAGTGCCCCGTACTTCAAAGTATACAGACAGAATTATCAAGACAGAAACAGATCAAGTAGACAGATTTCCAAACTGTCCAACCATTATATGCATACCAAACAACATGTGGGTTTCAATGTCGGAGGAGCTCTGGACAACAGCTTTCTAGAGTTTCATCTAATCACATCACAGAACATTTCTCAAAGTGAGCCCCAAAACAAAGCTACACATCAGGGCTTATATAGCCTTCTCCTGGCTCAGAGAATGTAGCAACCTTATTGAACCACTGACCAATCAAAAAGTATCTACTGAAAAACAAGCCTCCCACCCCAGGCTTCAGGTGCACTTAACCTAGGGGCAGGGAAGATCTAACAAATTTACATTCCCATTACAGATATACATAGATAAAGGGTGTGGGTATAAATGAACTAATCTGATGATTAAAAAAAAAACCTTATTAAGGAGTTCAAAGGGACTGTAATGGTACAAAAGGAAAGGATGAGGTAGAAAAGGTAAATTATGCTATACAAAGAAGCACAGAAACATACTATAGTAGAGGGGAAGCAAAGAGGGAGAGGAACATCATTTGAACATTTTTCTGACTGGTTCTGGTTCAAAGAGGGATCAACATAATCAGTTAAGTTTAAGATTCTAACATGAAAAATTCTAACATGAAACTCATTAAAAAGAGTGAAAAGAGGGAAGGAGAGGAGCACTGTATGAAATCTACTCTCATTTCTATGGGGCCAAAGGGGGAATAACATATTCTGATAAGTACAAAAATCAATTGTGTCCTTAGGCAGTAGGAGGGTAAGGGGGGGGGGTGTAAAAAGGGGGAAGGATTAGAAGGGAGGAAAATAGTAGAAAGGGGAGAGGGTAGGTAAAGAAGGAGGGGTCACAGGGAGGAAACACTGAGGGAGGTGGTGGTCAAAAGGAAAACCCTTAAGGAGGGGAAGGGAGAAGGAAGAAACAAAAACATAAGCAGGGGAGGGAATGGGATGGGGGGAAAGAGACAGATAGTCATCATTACTGTGAATGTGAATGGGATGAACTCTCCCATAAAACAGAGAGGGGTAGCAGAATGGATTAAAAACCATAGTCCTACAATATGCTGTCTACAAGAAACAAATGTGAGTACTGCAGAAACACAACCAGGATAACACAAGATCTAGCAGATTCTACATTAAGGAATCAAAGGGCTTAGAATATGATATTCTGGAGGTCAAAGGAACTAGGGTTAAAACCTTGAATCACCTACCCAGCAAAACTGAGTATAATGTTTCAGGGGAAAATATGGTCATTCAATTAAATAGAGGACTTTCAAGCATTGTTGATGAAAAAAAAGTTGAATAGAAAATTTGACTTTCAAATACAAGAAGCAAGAGAAGCATGAGAAGGTAAACAGGGAAATGAAATCATAAAGAACTTATCAAAATTGAACTATTTACATTCCTACATGGAAAAATTATCATTGTAACTTATGAAACATTTCTCAGTATGAGGATAGTTGAAGGGAATATAAATGTATGTATGTATGTATACATACACATATATGTTTACATAGGAGGGTATAAGTTTGTATAAATACATATGTAATTGCATGTATATATGTGTACATGTATACATAGACAGATGGCATTGGATCAGTTGAATGGGAAGGTATGATATCTAAAAAATAAAATTAAGAGGTGAGAGAGAAATATAATGAGAGGAGATAGGGAGAGATAGAATAGGGTAAATTACCTCATATAAAAGAGGCAAGAGAAAACTGTTACAATGGAGGGGAAGAACAGGAAGGCAAAAGGGAATGGGTCAACCTTCCTCTTATTGAATTTGGCTTAAGAAGGGAATAACATACACACTAAATTGGGTATCTTACCCTACAGGAAATGAGGGGAGAAGGGGATGAGAGGGGGGATGAAAGAAGGGAGGGTTGACTGTGGGGGGGATAGTTAGGTGCACACACTTTTTAAAAGGAACAGGGTCAAAGTAGAAAATAGAATAAGTGAGGGGTGGGATAGGATCGAAGGAAATATAGTCATTTTTTCACTTCATATCTTCTACAGAAATGTTTTACATTTACTACACATGTATAACCTATATTGAATCACTTTTCCTCCCAGTAGGAATGGGTAGTAAGGGAAGAAGGGAAAGAATCTGAAAATCAAAGTTTTAAAATCAAATGTTAATATAAATTTAAATATTTATTTATTATTAATTTTTATAATATATATTTATATAAAATATATTATATAAATATTTATTTATTACATAAAATATATAATATAAATATATACATACATATTTATCTGCAACTGGGAAATAAGATATACAGGCATTGGGATATAGAAATCCATTTTGCCCTACTAGAAAGTCAGAGGAGGGATTGGGGAGAATATAAGAGAGAGCAGATTGGGTGAAGGTGTATTCAGTAGGATCACTATTTTGGGGTGGGGGGCAGGGGAAATACAAGGAGAAATTTTCTCACTTAAAATTTTGTGGAAATGAATGTTGAAAACTAAAAATAAACAAATTAAACAAGAAAATGAAATATATCACTAGATACGTGCACATACAAAAAATGCTAAAATAATTTTAAGGGTAGGCCATAAGACAGAAAAAAAGGATAAGAAAGAGGAATCTTCCCTCCAGCATGCTATTAATCTACATTTATGTTGTGCTCTGATGTCCCCAGGCATTATTCTATCTTGGGAACTCTAAAATATAAGATGATATTACCATAGGTTTTTGGGGGTTTTTTGTTTATGTGAGAAAAAGCAGAACAACCTTTTTCTAGTTGGCATCCTTGCTTCAAGGCTCTTTTCACTTATTCAAATTTACCTTCCATTCAGCTTTCAAGGTGATTTTCCTATGAGGTAGTTCTATTTCACCCTTCTCTTTCAATAAACTCTGATGTCTCCCCATTTCCTCCAGGATCAAATATAAATTCTTAGTTTGACTTTTAAAGTCCTTCAAAATCTGACCCATTCTTATCTTCCCAATCATTTTTGCTCTTTACTTTTCTCCCATGCTACAATAGAGTGTCAATGAACTTCTTATTAGTCTTCATACAGGACTTTCCATCTCTGGATTTTGTCTTTTCATTTGCTTTCCTTTCTCCCTTCTATCCCTTTGCTTCCCTTATTTCCCTCTCCACTCATTTCAATTCTCACTTTCTCTAGGAGGCCTTTCCTGATACACCATGCCTCTACCCCCTGCCCCCACCCCATACACAGGCACACAAACAGACATGCTGTTAGTGCCCTCTGTCTCAGTTTACCTTTTAGTTCCCCTGTTGTCTCATTTATTCATCAGCTCACTCAGTTTCTTCCATCATGATAGAAATGTATAGATGCACATGTGTATATAACATAAACTATATACATATGATTTCATCTTTACTCTTATTAAAACATTATCTTAAGGCTCTTTTCTAAATTTTATTTTCTCCCAAGTAATTTAGTTACCTAAAAATTTTCATCATGCACTAATGGTAATAATTTAATAATAATAATAGACTAGGTAGCATAGTAGTAAAAAATTTAGCCTTGGACATTTACAAGCTGTGTGACTTACTTAACCTTTGTGTCCCTCAATTTCCTCATCTGTTAAATGGGAATAATAATAGCACTGATTTCATAAGGTATTATAAGGATCAAATCATATATTTGAAAATCACTTTGCAAACCATAACATGTCATAAATAATATAAATGTTAGCTCTTAGTATTAAATAGCACTTTGAGGTTTGCAAAGGATTCAATACTTTGTGACATTTTGTTCTTACAACAGCCCTGTGAGGTACATTCTATTATGATCCGCATTTTATAGATGATAAAACTGGGGTTGAGAGAAATTAAGTGACTTACCCACAGTTACTCAGCTGGTGATTGAACTCAGGCCTTCCTGACCAGGTCCAGAACTCTTACCCACTACCTTGCCTACTGCTTCAGGAATTTCCAACTGTATTGAGTATCTTCCAGTTGAAGGATATTCAAAAGTTGATTCTATAAAGCACAAAATAAAATGAAGGCTAAGTAAAAATTACATCAGCCCTCAAGGGAAAAATATCTTCACTAATGATCTTAATGAGTCATAAAAAGCAATTTTTTGCCAAACTTTTTGCCAGAATAACCTCTTCATTGTTTTTGGTAAGTTGTTGCCAAGATGACATCTTAAATTGCAGTTAACTCTAAGTTGCTTAATGATAATAATAACAGCTAGAATTTATTTATTTATTTATTATGGCTTGGAAAGTATTTTATATGTGATATCTCATTTGATCCTCACAAAAACTCTATGAGGTAGGTGCTATGATTATCCCCATTTTAAAGGTGAGAAAACTAACATACTTACCTAGGAATATACAACTAATAAATCCTTAGTAAAAGCCAAACATCTTTTAACACAGAAAATGCATTTTTCAAAAATCCATCCCAAGGTATGTTTCTATTCCCCATTCTCACCCCTTTTGGGAAATTCTACAAGGGTAAAGGCTTCTCGGGGGGAAATATAATATGAAATTAGAATTTTCCTGTCACTGTCTAGTCACAGCAATGAGCAAAAGCAGTCTTCTTAATGATTTTTTTTTCTATTTCCAATCTTCTTACACTTTTCTCCCTACCATATGCTGATTCAGTGTCACTGAACTCCTTGTTGGAATATCAACAAGACACTCCATCTCTTGGCTCCCAGAATTTCTTTGGTTGTCCCTTGTGCATAGAATGCTCTCTCTCCTCATTTCTGCCTGCTGGTTTTCCCAGGCTTTCTATAAATCCCAGGTAAAATCCAAACTTCTTTAGAAAATTCCTCCCAACCCCTCTTAATTCTAGTGCCTTCCCACTGTTAATTTGTTCCTATTTATCACATATATAAAACTTGAATTTATGAGTGTGAGTGGGTGTGTGTGTTTTCAAGTTGTCTTCCCCATTTTATTGTGAGTTCCTTGAGGGCAGGGACTGTTTTTTGCCTCTTTTTGTATCACCAGTGCCTGACACATAGTAGGTACTTAAGAAATGTTTAATGACTGATTTATTGGTTGATTAAAAGTACTGAAGAAAATTTGCCCCCATCCTTAAAATTCCTATTTTAGTTAGAATCAAGCTATTTATGGGATGCCATATTGAATTGTTGGATGGCCAGAAAAGCTGTTGAGCTGATATACTGTGAGGGGAACAGCTTAACAGCAGCTTTAACTGATCATTCCTAGTTTTCTGCTGGTTCATTAGCACAAACAGTGCAGAATTGGCAATCCACTGCCCTAATCAGGAGAGTTGTAGGTTCGACATTAGGCGTTAGGGTTTCTTCAAATGGGACCCCTGGTGGCTCTTAAAGCCAGAGCCTATGTCTTATTTCACAGTCCTAAACCACTAGAAAAAAATAACAGCCCCAGCATGTTTAATTTCACTGTCTTATAAACATACGGCCAGGGAGGGGACAATCATTTAAAATTACTTTTTGAATTTTCACCAACATTCTTAATAATCCTTTGAGTAGCCTTTGGAAAAAAAACACCTATTCAAATAAAGAAATTTCAAACTTTTGATCTTAATAAATATTATTTTTGTACAATAAATTTTTCCTTCTTTAATTAACTTTGTAAAAATAGAATAATTGAACAGTGCCTGTTATTGAGACTTCTCAAGTGGTGAGGAGAAAATTAATCTTCAACTTTAGCAAGAAAAAGTTGTAATTTAGGTTTTCCACTAGCATGAAACCTAGTTTAATTTTCAAGTCACACAATAATAGTGACCAAATCCAAACATGGGATCATGAAAAGAACACAGAAATTGACATAATATCCCCTAAGCACACAACACATTAAGGTCCAAGTGCATATTCTCATGACAGATGGTAACAAGAATCAAAAGTGGCATAACATTAATCTAAGTATGTGAAAAATGGTAATAAAGGGAGGAAATGGTGCAAAATATATCTATTTTCATTAAGTTTTCAGGATAGCGGTCTGCAGTTATTTTTTTTTCTCCATGCATAAATAAAAATCACCCTTTCAATCAGATGCATTTTTAGAAAGTTGACTGTAGGCTCTTTTCATTCATCATCTAGAGACTGTCCACATGACTCTCCTTGAAGCAGAAGCCCTTAGTTTGTGTGTGTGTGTGTGTGTGTGTGTGTGTGTGTGTATGTGTGTGTGTGAGAGAGAGAGAGAGAGAGAGAGAGAGAGAGAGAGAGAGAGAGAGAGAGAGAGAGAGAGAGAGAGAGAGAGAGAGAGAGAATACTTGGCAGTCTGGTGAAGACTATGGACCCCTTGTCAGTCTAATGCTTTTAAATGAATAAAATACAATGCATATAGTTACAAAGAAAAACAATTAGGTGATAAATAGTTATTGCTTTAAAAAAAAATCCACAGATTCTTTCCCTAAAGAGGTGTCAGAAGCTTCCCACACTAAGAGATCTGGAAGGAAAAAAAAGAAATAACAAAAGCCCAAGCAACTGACATTGGGTTGAGGTATGGAGAGTGGAAATATAATCCCTTTCCCCCTCTCCTTTGTATTTTTGTTCTTTTAATAATATATGGCTGACAGAGAAAAATAATAAAAGTTCTTTTCTCTTTTATCTAACTTGGGGAAAAGGCAGGCAAGTTAACTGTTATTCCTTTCTTTAAAATATGACCGATTTTCAATTCTAAATGTGCTCCAGAATACAACACAATCTTCTTAATCATACTTCTTAAAACAGTCTCAGTATTAACTCTTCAAACAAATTTCCTTAATAAAGTTAAGTTGCAAAGACCTTAACACCACCTGATAAGTTTTGGTTGATCTTTTATTTCTTTTAAGGTGCCACTGATTTGTCCCTGGCATTCACTGTCTCTCTTTTTTTTCCCTTAAAGTGTTTGAACAATCTGTTAGTGGTCCCAGATCATGGAAATGATGACAAGAAAAGGAATCAAGGATTTCAATGAGAGCCATCTGCAGAAGCCTAGGTGCTTAGCTGTGCTGATGGATCCCTTGGCATCCTTTATGGAACTGCTAATGCTTTACTGTAATGGGAAGTTGAATTACTTGTGAAATTAAAAGTAGCAGATCCAAGAGTCCTAAAACCTGTAAGGGGAAGCTATGCTTTGAAGGGAGCCACAGAAGGACTGAATTCTGCATTTATGAAGATGTATTCTGATGACCTCGGAGCCGTACCATAGACACTGGATGGTATCCAGATGAAAAGCCACAATGTTAGTAATAAAAAAGGAATTGGAAGTTACTATGGATAGATGCTCATTCAAATGTATGTTAATGGTTTATACATGTCCAAGAATTTGGGCTACAAGTTTATGAAAAAAATATGCATTTTCATTATTATTTTTATTGAAAATGCCAAATATTCATGCCTCTGATTATTTTTCTTGAATCTTAACATGATTAAGCTCCATTTCATTTGATGAGCTATGAGATGCTTTATTTGGTTCTAAATTATTTACAATAAACTATTATGTAATGGATTTAAAAAAATGTTCTTCATAAAAACCTGTAAATGTCATGCAATAGGATAATTGAATTATAGATCTGTGGTTTTGTTGATCATCTTCATCAAGGGTAAAACAAGAACTTACAGGAAAGCAGCAGTCTGGTACTTGCTGTAGGCAAATGTTGTATTATATTTTTGCCTGAGGAAGATTCCATCGATCACTTCCCTCTCTTCCCACATCTCCATCTTCCTCATCTTTCTTTTATCTCACTATGGCATCTCCAAACATCAATAGTTAATCTTATCACAGTGTTTTAATTTTTAATTACTTTATGTTTTCATACTTATGGACCATAATTGACACAAACTTAATTTCATCTATTTTTTATATCTCTGGAACTGGTGCTATCAATTACTACAGGAAATCTTGGCTCTAATCCTGGCTCTGTTACTTACCTGTGTGACTTTGGGGAAATTACTTTACCTCTCTCAGATATAATTTTCTCATCTATAAAATGAGAGGATTAGACTAGATGATCTCTCAGGTTCTTTCTGCCTTTCAATCTACTGTATTATCACCTCAGAACTACTGGAGCAATGTATTATATCAGAGCATTATAAGATCGCGAGTTGGAAGTGATTTTGAAGTTCATCGTAGGATCTGAACAAGAATTCCCTCTGTAACACATACAATATGTGATCATTTAGCCTTTTTTCAAAGATCTTCTATTAGTGGAAACCTACTACCTTCCCAGGTAACCCATTCGATCTCCAACCTCCAGTGTTTAAAAAGTCTTTCCTTATGGCCAATCTATTTGATTCTTTGTAATTTTGACTCATGATTCTTAGTTCTATTCCCTAGGGTTCAGTAAAATGAACCTAGTCTTCTTCTAGCTTGTCTATGCTATATCTTGTCTTTTCCAACCAATTTCTACATGGAATGATCTCAAAGGTCTTCATCATCCTGTTAACTCTCCACTGGACATTTTTTATCTTATCAATGTTCTTCCTCAAATGTTGCCCCCAGAACTCTAATACTTCCTACCCTGTGCCATAATATCAATATAATCAAGGAAGAAGATGTGAGAGAGTAGAGAGCTGCTTTATTATTACTCCATATTTCTCAGAAATGTTAAAGAAATGAAGTTTTCTTTCCCCAACTTCATTATTATAGGTCAAAATCACTGTTTAAAGTTTGTTCTGAATCTCTATGTACTCATTAAAAGTTTACTAAACTTGTAGCACTAATAAAGGTTTCCATTTCTGAAAGAAATAATCTCATATTTTGCTTTCACTTTAAGTTTTCTAAAACAAATGTTTTAGACAAGACATCAACTTTGGGAAGGAATCTACACAAGCATTGTCAGCTCCATTGGATGCAGGAGAGATGTAAATTTCAGAGAAGTACAAGATGGATCAGAGTCAGGATTTGAACTTTGGTCCCTTGCCTTCAATTTGAAAAATCTTTGCAATACACCAGGCTTCCCAAATTTTAAACTTCTGAACAGATATCTTGAATATTAAGAATATATTATGAGATTTTGTTTCAAGAGTGGAGCCAAGATGGCAGATTAGAAGCAATGACACAGCTAAACTCTCTCAGCATTCCCCTCCAAATAATGTTAAAATACTACTTCAAATAAAATGAGTGTTTGAGAAAACAAAACATTGAGATATTTTCCTTTCCAAAGGCAACTTAGGAGGTCCTCAGGAGAGTTCTATGACACTGGGGTGGAAGTCTGTCCAAGGTGCACACATACAGTGGAAGCAACAGCAACCACAGCAGCACAACAGAGCTCTCAACCCAGAGATAGTAAGGGATTCAGAAAATTAGTCAGAAAGAGATTAAAGGGAACCCACTGCTGGCACTGGGTACAACTAGCATTGATTGACAACTTTATTGTCCATATGTAGTTCTGGATCACAGTTCTAGGACAGAGAGAAGACCTAGCACTTGGAGTGTCAGGGGGAGAGGAGACCTGGTCACAGTTTCAGGGTAAATAAGAGTGGTAGTGCTTGCAACTACAGGAGAGCAGGGTCCCTTTCTGGATAAATATCAGAACACAGAACAGGAAAATTATGGCCATGCCTCTCCCTGGATCACACCATATTGTAAACATAGAAAACTGGCAGACCTCCAGAATTAGCTCTGAAAACATTACCACCAAAAAGGTTAGAACTTGGGAAAGTGTCCTCCCATCTCCAAGTGAGCAGAGTCCAAGTGTAACATGGAGTTCAAAGTTAACAAATAGGCTGGGGAAATGAGCAAAAAAGCAAACAAACAAAATGCAAGAAAATTATGAAAAGAGAAACAATAGCTAGGTCAAAGAGGCAAAAAATTTAAGAAAATAATACCTTAAAAACAGAATTGTCCTAATGATAAAAGAAGCAAAAAAATTCATTGAAGGAAAGAACTCCTTTAAAAGCAAAATAGGTCAAATAGAAAAAGGATGTTCAAAAATTCATTGATGAAAATAATTTTATTTCTATTAAAAGCAAAACTTTAGAAAGATTTTAAATATAGGTAGAGTTAGTAATGAAATAATGCCCAAAGCTTATACTTTTAAACTTTAATGGGCTGGTCACGTCTGTATATATTATAACCCATTCATGAATTTGCATCCTGAGAGATTCTTCTTCAGACTTCTCAAGTACAAGTATTATGTTCATTTGTCCTTATGTCCCCATCACTCTCTACAGTACCTGGCACATAGGAGGCATCTAATACCTGCTAGTTGAATTGAATATATATATTTCCATAAATCCTTCTAAGCAGTTCTACCCAACATGTTGGTAGTCTTTTTTCTAGCTCGTTCAATTAAATCTTAAAAGCAAAAACAATTTCAAATATTTTAGCAAGCACTTTATTCTTCTCATATACTTCTATTCCTCATTTAAACTGTTGGTTTTAGATTTTGAAGCATATTTTTTTTTTGCTTTTTGTAGGGCAATTGGGGTTAAGTGATTTGCCCAAGGTCACTCGGCTAGCTTTTTGTGTGTGTGCTAGTGTCTGAGGCCAGATTTGAACTCATGTCCTCCTGACTCCAGGGCCAGTGCTCTATTCACTGCACCATCTTGCCACCCCTGAAGCATTTTCTATTGTACTGAAATGTAAAAGTTTTGTGGTGGGAAAGAATTAAAAACTTAGTTTTTGTCACCAATTGAGAAACAGCCAAACAAGTTATCGTATTTGAATGTGACAGAATATTACTAGCCTGTATGAAATGATGAAAGGGATGATTTCAGAGAAATCTGGAAAGATTTGTATGAACTGACATGGAGTGAACCAAGAGATTAGAACCAAGAGAATAAATTGGGTGATAACAACAACATTCTAAAGACAACCTTGAAACACTTAAGAATTCTGCATAATGGAGTGACCAACTACTATTCCCAAGGACTCATGATGAAGTATATTGCTCACCTCCTGACAGAGAGGTGATTAGCTCAGACTACACATCAAAACATACTAGGGTTTTTGGACATGGATAAGGGAAAAAATGTTTTGCCTAATTATACATGTCTCTAACAAGGATTTCTTTTTCTTTCTTTCTCAAAGTGGGGAGGACACAGAGAAGGGAGGGAAGATGGATTTCCACTGATTGAAAAAATAAAATTTAATTTAAAATTGAAAGACCAAATAAATGGTCAAGAAAAAATCTACATATTTATCTATCCTATTATACTGTTTCTAACAGCATCCAATTCATATCTTTTCTGTATATATTCCAAATGTTGAAGAAAAACAACAGCCTCTTCCCAATAATCATAAGTAAATTATAGAAGTAGAAAACTGACTTTTGAGCAATCCCTAACATGATTGAGCTAACAATTTTTTTTTTTTAGATAGCAAAAGTTCTTGTCCCTGCATAAAGGACGAAACAATCTATTTTTCTTTGGTCTTAAACTTTTATCTTTCTTAGAATCATAGAACTTAGAATTCTAAGGGACATTAGAAATCGTTAAGATTAATCACCAAATATTACAGGTGATGAAACTCAGGCCTAGGGAGACTCTTGATTTGTTTGAGGTCATACAATAGTCTATTAAGTAGCACAACTAAGATTTGAAACCATATACTCTGATTCCAAATTTCCTGTACAATATAATTCATGACCATATTTAATATTAATAATTTAACCTTTATATACATATATGAAATTTCGTTTTATACTACTAGCCAATTTTTCATGTCATAATTTAAAATCATTATACAACAGTAAAGTCTCAAGAGAAATTATAACTTTTCCAGATACATAAACATTAGAGAACTTCTTCATTTCTAAAGTTTGTCTTCTTGACCAAAAATGTTTACCAGCTTCCAGAAGAATAACACACCAGATTTCACAGGGTTAGCATTGTTGATTGACACTTCTTCATCACACTACAAAGATATACGAGGTCAATTCTGCAGGAAAAATCATCTGAGCACTTAATTACACTTTGGCTTTTCTTAAAGATAGTCTCCTTCTTCAAAAGTTTTAGAATCAAACACTAAGGGAATTTAATTATATATCTGAATATAAACAACAAGGAGGAATTAATACATGGGTGAAAATGATGAGAATCATGGTGGAAGTGGGGTTGGGGAGTGACCACTTCCTTGTATACTATTTGCAGGTTGTCTCCTCCCTAGATTATGAGGTCTTTGAGAGCAAGAACTGTCTTTTGAGCACTCAGAACAATGCCAGGTATATATTAGGCACTTAATAAATGCTAGTTGAGTGACCAATCTTTTTTAAAACTCATTTTTTTTTTCTTTGACTACCACAAGTGTGATATAATATGCTTCAAGGCTGGTATCTGCGGCCCTCAGTTTTTCCCCCCAATAGCTCCTTTGCATTTAACTATAGGAGAAGTAGGCAAACACATTCCTCTTACTGGTAGATAAAGCGTGAGTGTGTGAATCCAAGAATTTAGAGCCAAAAACACATCTGTCCCTTGAGATCATTCTGTTACATAGAGTTGACTTATATACAGCAAGCATTCAATGGAAATGGGACAATCCTGGGGTAGTGTTCTTTTACTGAATCCACAAAGCTCAGTCTCCCATTTTCCCATTTAATCCCCAATTTCTCTGTGGGAATCCCAAATTTCAAAACCATAGAGGGAAAAGAGTAATTGGGAATAGATTTCAAAAGCAACATTCTAAGGAAAATATTCTTGGGAATTGAATTTCAGAAAGCTGCTTGAAAATCGCTACAAATTTTCAAACTCAACAAACACAGTGAGAGAGAATGTCCTCTCAGTATGAAAGGAAATGGCAGGTGGGGTGGAAGGCAAGTTTGGCTGGTGTTCCGCATAATTATGGATAGCAGCATTTTCTCCACAGTGGATAGATGATGGATGAAGGAAGAACCTGCTGGGACCTTAGGATCTTTCACTAAGCCAAGGCATGTGCTTTAGACTATCTTCATCCAAGTCAGAAATAGTAGAATAACAACCTTAGTCCACCACTGTGGGAGAGAAGAGGGACTTAGGAGAGAAGAACTCTGAAGGACCCAGTATGAAAATGAAAGAGGTGACCACAGAAATGCCCCAAACCAGCCATCCCAGGCATGTTCATGAGACGAAGGGTTTAAAGTCTATCCATGGGGCTCATATTCAATCTGACAAGTCATGTAGTGATTAAAAATTGGAATGCTCTGACAGCAGGGATAGCATTAGGATCTGTGACTGGTATAACTCTTCCTGACAAGGAAACCCTGGCAAATGACTTGGGTCTGGCCAGGAGGGAGCCTTCAGCCTGAGTGCACAGTGCCAATGAGGACTGACAAATCTCATCAGGGCAGCAGTCATGAGGCTGGCAGATGCACTTACCAAAATTTTCCCTTCTTGCCAAGCATGCATACCCCAGTGCTATTTCTTGTAACTACAAACTAGAAAGTGGGGTTTAGCTGGTTTGGGCTTTCGGCTAGAGGTAGTCACAAAATTTAGAAGAGTACTTTATCACCCTCCTAAAAGGAATGGGAATTTTCCACCAGAGTTAGTTAATTTTAAGTGTCTGTTGAAGTTACTTAATTTGTAAATGGTAATGATAGAAAGGTGAAAACATTATGACATAGCATCAGATACTACGCAAAAGTGAAAAAAATAGGATTATCTTGTTTAAAATAAATTACAACAGACAAAACTCTCTGAAAATACTGAAAGAACTATTCTTTCCACTCAAGAGGAAAAAAATAATTTTATCACTCTTATTCCTCATTATATAACCCAATCCTGTGCTCCAAAGAATCTGAATTGAGGAAAAAGAAAGATGCCATAATAAACTGTCTAAATGGTGTCTTTGAACAATTATTTATAAAGCTATAAATTTGGGGTAAGCTACCAGTGTAAAGTGACTAACCTTAAAAATTGAAGGTCATTCACATAGCTTCTGGAGTCTGGTTTTCTGGAGATGAGTTTCTGTGGTAAAGCAATTTCCAAAAAAGTTTTATTATAGTTCATTTTAGAAAGCTGCAATCTAATAGCAACACCTCCCATCAAATAGCAAAGGATTCAGGAAAGCAAAGGTCTTTAAGGTTTCCTTTCAAATAACAAAACTAATGGATAAAACTCTGTGTGGAGAGAAGACAAACACCTTTGAACCACTTCTTAGTGCAAGTACAAATTGACATATTTCACAGCTCAGAGGCAGATCAAAACCAAAGACTGGCCATAATATATTACAAAGAAGCTTTTATTAGCTCCTAACTAATTCATAAGTACCAAGCCTTACAAAATATTCAATAAATGGTTGATGAAATAAATTCAATCCATTCATTTTTCCAAAATATATAGGGCAAGTAGGTGGCAGTTATGTGTGTGGTATAAGACTTGGAGTAAGGAAAATCTGAATTCAAATTTTGCCTCATAAACTTATTATCTGTATGAAATTGGGCAATTTATGCAACCTTTCTCAGCCTCCATTACTTCATCTATAAAATGGGGATAATTAAAGAATGTATCTCACAATTTTATTGTGAGAGGCAAATGAGATAACATATATAAAGGGCAATACAAAAACTTGCTGTTATAATTTTTTACAAATATTTTCTCTTAATTAAGTACATACTATAGTCTTTGAAGAACTGAATATTAATATCACACAGAGGGATTATGGAGGAATTCATAGTGAGTGTGAGCAGGGTACTAATGAGGCATTTTTAATATTTGAGGAAAATGTCAGAGAAGTGAAGACAGACCAACCATATGGCAAGGGCAAGGGGTGACTAGCAGTAATGCTCTACTGATATCCCATAGATATCAGGAGAAATTAAGAAAGATACCCAGCACTTTGTCCCACAGACAAGGGTTTCATGGGATGGACAAGCTTAAATGGATTTTAATTTGTGTCATTGGAGAGAGCATCTAAATTTATGAGATCACAGAACCATTCCCATGTTAGAATATTTAATCAAAGAAATCCATGTTAGCAACTGTGAGGGTTGAACTTTATAGTTAGAGACATGGAAAGCTTTACTTGGTTTCCAAATTCAAGAGCATGGTATTCATAATTTTTATTATGTATCTAAACAGCTTGAGGAGACTCTGTGTCCCCAGGACTACTTCCCACCCTGCTTAGATGAGTGGTATAATGAGCATGGCCCTGGCTTACAGTCATAAGACCTTAGTTCAAGCCCTGGCTGTGGCATTTATTTCTACTTGACATCTGGCAATGTAATAATAAAGAGTGTGAGAGTTGTAGTCAGAAAACCTGCCATTAAATCCCAGCTCTTCTACTTATTTACCACTGTGACCTTGGGTAAATTATTTAAACTCTCTGGGCTTCAGTTTCTTGATGTTCATGAAATATAGGCTTATACTAGATACCCACTATGATTCCTTCTCACTCTAAGTATATCTATAATTTAAAATGGCTGATACATACGAGGTTCTCAATAAATACTAGCTGGATCGGATTACATTGGACCTCAGAGAACCTTGTCCTCTATATCTGTAGTATGAGGGGGCAGACATTAGAATGCTCTCTAAAATCACTTCCAGTTCTAAAATTCGGTGAATCTGAACCTAGAACCTGTGTCTCCAGTGTCTGGACACTACTTATTACTCTGTTGAATTTCAGGTCATTTTCCAAACTTTACTTGAAGAAAAGGGCTACTCTAGTGCTCTCTAATCATCTCTCCTACTGCTGTTTCTGAGTTCTCCAAAGCAATGTTATAATGCTTGAAGCTATCCTCCATAATATTGTTGGGAATTAGGAAATCTAAATTATAGTTCTGACCCAGCAGCTGACTGTCTGTGTGACCTTGAACTAGTCTCTGCCCTTTCTCTCAGTTTTCTTATCTATAAAATGAAAGGGTTGAGCTGTATGTCCTCAGGGTTCCCTTACAGCCCTAAACCCATGACTTTGTAATCAACATTAATAGGACAAGCCCTGCCATCAAGGAGCTTACACTCTACAGTACTGGGTAGCTGGATTATGATAAATAATCCCTTCAGCCTTCTTACCTTGAAAGATCCCTCCACTTCCCAAAGCCTGCATTTTGAAGGAGTGCCCATGACAACTATCCTTCATTCTTCTTCTGGCCCTGCTTCTGATGCTTGAGACTTAACCACTAGGCCCTCCCCAACTCCTCTTCAAATCTTCAATTTTCTTTCCTGTGTCATTTTCCCTCATTTGAATGAAAGTTCCAAAAATACAGGAACTTTTTTGGGGGGTTTATATTCATATTTCCAAAGCTTAGCACAGTGTCTAGCATATAGTAAGTGCTAATAAATGCATGCTAACTTGATTTGACTTGATTGCCATTTACATAGGACTTTAGAATTTGCAAAATGCTTTACACTCTCTCATTTGATCTTCACAAAACCTTTTGACTTATATCCTATAAGCATTATTGTCTCCACTTTAAAGATGAAGAAACTGATGTTCAACAAGGTTAAAGTGTCTTGCCCATGGACACTTGCCCATGGAAACTAGTAAATATCAGAGCTGGGTTCTGAATCCAGATTGTCTAGGCTCCAGTTCCAGCAGTAGGCCTTTCATGGTTTTATATTAATTCTGATGTTCCCTTATTTCATCCCCTTATTAATTAAAAAAAAATCTTTAGGCAATTTTCAAAATATGTTATACACATGTCACAATAGTTATGATTATTGTAAGTAATTTTTACCTCATAACAATAGCATATATCAAATCAGTATAGCATAGATTTATTTCTCATCTTCATCTATGACACCGGGAAGAAAAATCAACTAGTGGAATCATCAATTCCATGTGTTAATCATCTCCTTTCCTCATCAGAAGTAAGTCTCAAATTGCATAAGCCTTTAAAACAAAAACCAAATAACAAAATACAATACAAAACAAAAACCCTTGACAAAAACATTTCTGTCATGAAGAATTTGGATTTCCTAAAATGGTCAAAACACAGGTCATAGTGTGCAAGTTTAGAAAACAAAAATAATGATTGAATGACTTGTAAAACTCCTGGATTCAGTATTATGTGTCATGAAAAATTCAAAAAAATGTCAGGTGTTGGGGGGGGAAGGAATTATTTTTTTTAATTCTCCAAAGTATCAATAAATAAATGGTAAAATCTGACTTTAGGGCTATGTTTGTGTGTGGGTATGTATGTGTAAATATACACATACAGATGCATAGACATATCCTCACACATATACGTATATATGTATATATGTCATAACAGCCATCTCTGACGATATGAGTAGGTCAATAGTTCAGTCAAGGAAGGGGCCATAACTTGAGCAGACACTAATTAAAAGAATCAATTCTTATCCTCCTACATATGTCCAGTCATATTAACACATTTCTAGATTTCTTATTCAGTGGACTAGTCAAGATTAAAGGATTTGCTAATAGGAAAGAGCGGCATGTGCTTCCAAACTGACGGAGCCCGTTTGTGAACAAATTAGTTCATTTAAAATTGACAGTGAAAGATTGATTTTGCACCGAGTGAGTTAGCGAAGGTATTCATCATTTCCTCTACCTCCATGCACAAGACAGAGATCGGCTCCTTTCGCTTTCTGATTGTAATAGGGCTGCTCACTGAGCACCTTTATTTCACAACCCTGATTGCAGCCTGTCATTCTTTTTAATTCAGACATATTTTAGCCCTCTTAGTCAGACCTTCAGAAATAACTTCCTTAAAAGCCTGAGTATATAATGACTCATTACATGAGTTGCTCAATTCAACCATACTACAAATTATAACATGGGGAAAAATTCTAATTACACAGGCGATCCACTTATTCATAAGATCATTTGATTTATTATTCATATTGTTTGAAGAAAAATAATGAAGGGTAACATGGAAGAACCCAATCACCTCCAGGATTTAAGGATGATATTACATAGCTTTTGCTACAATATTTACAATACTTAATTTTTTGGTATATATTATTGGCAGATGATCAAAATTCTATTTTTTTTAAAGAAACAACAAAGTAGAGTAAAACGATATAAGAAAAATAATGGTAAATTCTATACTGGTTCAGCATCTAAATAGACTATGAATTTGAATTTTCTTTCCTTGAGTATAATGTAAAAGAAAAAACACCCCAAAACTGTATTTGTAAAACAACATTAGATTACCTAAGATCATACATCTTGGCCTACAAAAAGAAATCGCAGAGACCATCCAAAGAGACCATTCCTCATCTTACAGATAAGGAAAATGTTAAGTCCTGGGGAATTTGCCTGAGGCAAAGAGGCAGCAAAAATTTATTAAGTACTTACCAGGCAGCCCAAATCATGCTAAGCTAAATGAGAAGCTTAAGTGACTTGTCCTAGGTCAAAGATATTTAAACCCAAATATTACTGACTCCAACTCTAGTAGCCTATAGAAGACTGCCTATTACCGAAAATCCATTTATTCAACAATTAGAGCTCCTTGGGAGTTGTGCCAGCTAAAAGCTTAATAAATTTTCAGTGATCATAATTCCATTCAACAAATTCAGTGAGTCAATTAAACATTTATTAGTTGTTCTGAATCAGGAGTCCAATTCTATTTAACAAGTATAAGAACTTATCATGTACTGGACATGTGGTAGATACAAAAGAAATATAAAACACAGTCCCTACCCTCAAGGAGTTTACTTTTGATATGCCCTTACCAAATTAAATAAAAGGATCAGCTACCTGTAAAACATTACACTAGGCACAAAGAGATAGCATGGTTTAGTGGGTGGAAGGTTGAAGTTAGTATCAGGAAAACCTGTATTCAAATCCCACCTTTGACAGTGAATCAGCAAACATTTTTAGGTGCCCACTTTATAGCAGGTACTGTGGCAAATTGTAGAGATACAAAGAAAGACAAAAAAAATTGTCTCCTGCTCTCAGGGAGCTCATATTCTAATGGGGGAGAAAGCATGAAACGATGTGCAAACAAATGCAAGAGAAATTAGAGATAATCAATACAGAAAAGGCACTCGCATTAAAAGGGATCAAGACAGGCTTCTTGTAGAAGATGGGATTGAATATTAATTGGATCTTGAAGGAAGCCAGAGAAACGTAATAGGCAGATAAGGAGGTAGAGTATTCCAGGGAAACAGCCAGTGAAAATGCCTCACATGTAGAAATGGAGTATTTTACTTAAGAAACAGCAAGGAGGCCAGTGTCGAGACAGAAATAGAACTGGTACCAAACTTTTTTTTTTTTTAATCATACCTTGGACAGAAAAGAGGACACAATTCAGAGGCCCAGAGAAACCTATCTTTAGCAGACCAGCCAGCTGATGTGAGCGAATCATTTAACCAAGTTGTATTACAATATGCCTTAATGAAAGAGTCACCTTGATGGAATATACTGATCCTTTGCATATTTTGGTACTACAAACCAGGTAAGAATTGATACACTAAAGTGACTCAGTCCTAGCCCTCATGAGATTTACAGTCAAGCAAGAGGAACATAGATAGATCAATAGATAGATAGATAGACACACACACACATATATATTGTATGTACATACATATTTTACATATACATATATTATATATGTATATATATACACACATAACATATCATGTAACAGCTAGAATAAATATGCAAAAATGATGGGAAGAAAGTAGTGAGTTGAACTCAGTGGTTACCACTATCTCCTCCAATGTTCAAATATTATAATTCTCTATAATCATAATATAATAAGTCTGTAAATCTCCAATGAATGCTCATTACCAATTGGAGAGAATCAAGAAAAGATTGATTTAGGATCTGGATGATGGGATTTAAAGCTGAATGAGAATTATAGAGATTCCCTAGACCTCATGTTAAAGATGAGAAAGCTGAGGTCCAGAAAAAGAAATTATTGGATGTAAGTTATACTCAATATGTAGTTAAACACCTAAGATTCAAACTCTAACTCTCAATCAAGTGATCTCACTACCCTTATAAGAACTTTTGAATACTAATTTCATCCTTAAGGACCTCCTTAATCCATAAATAAGCATTTACTGAGTGTTTCACATGTTTAAAACATGCATTTTAAATTTTACACTACTTTCTTAGTGTATTCTCTTGACATGGCAAGAAAGACATTTTTGCAAAAAAGAATTCCTATCTATTCTCCTTTTATCTGAATGAATCAAACCTGTCTGTTACAGTGATGGAAATGTGACTTCTTAAAAGTGGAGTCATTTTTTTCTTAGATATTATATACAGTGTTATAAAGCATGGCATCAGGGAGGAGGTTGTGTTGGATAGCAGAAATAGTACAGTACTTAGAGCAAGAAGCCTTGTTTTAGGTCATAACTCCACCACTAACCAACTGGAAAAAATTAATTAATGAGAAAGTAATTTCACCTTTGTGGCCCTCAGTTTCCTTATACATAAAATGGGTGTAATAGTCTTACATTCCTACCTTATGTGATTGTTCTCAGGAAAGTGTTTTGTAAATCATGGCACATTGTAGAAATGCTAGCTCTTGGTTGTTACTGAATACTGATATTCAGTGGCTCTACAGACGACCTTTCAGGGAGTCGCTTTCTTCGTTCACAAAATTATGCTAACAACACATAGGTTACTCATGTCGTAGAATTTTTGAGAGGAAAACGACTTTTCACTCCTTAAAGATAAATCATTATTATTGTTGCTGTTATAAAATATGCATCATGAAAGCATAACAATGATTAAGAATCTCAGAAGACAGAAGGAAAGGGAGATAAAAATGAATAAGACAATCATTCCGGGGACATGAGAGTCTGAACCAAGGGAGGCTGAATAGATCTAATTGATTCCTGAGAAAAGAAAATGAGTTTTCTAAAACTCCCATGCTCCCATCATAGATAGGCAGCCTAAAGATTCCTTTAAGCCCTATTGAATTTGCTTTCAGAATTGCAGCTGTTGGCCATCCTAAATCAAATCCAAACTTGATACTTATCACAGCACTATCCCCATCCTTTCTGCAGCAATGCTTCTGAGAAGTCTGCTCTTAGGTCTCCAATCACTGTTTCTCGATTAATTTATTCAGTATTTTTCTTAATGTTCTCCTTTTGTTTTGAGGCTGAGACATTTCTATTCCCACACTTCATGTTATTTGAAAAAAGAGATTTAAACAACTCTGTTGTGAATTCGAGTGCCCCATATGTCATAAAAATAACCTAACACTTATTTACCAAAGAGTGACTCTAACATAATGGTTTGAACTTTGTAAATGAAAAGTCCCCAATCCTATAGAAATGCATTAGAGTCTTCATCAAAAGCACATCCCCAATGGCACAACGTTTGACACTTGAGCAAGATAATAGTCCCTTTGAATAAGACAGAAAATATTGACTAGATGTCATCATTCTCCTGTCTTGCTTTGTTGTAGCCAAAAGCAATTGATTTCATAGCTTCTCTTTTGTTCACCAATATATTTATTTATGTATTGAACAAAAAGAAAAAAGAAACCTGTTTAATTTGATTACTATACTCCTTGGGTCATTTAATACTTATAAAAGGAGAAAAAAATGTGTATGTCCACTGTCCAGTACCTGAATTTCCCAGACTCTCTTTCATAAATGTACATATTTTATTCATCCAGTTGACTTAAATTCACATTTTATCTATATGTATTTTTAAAAACATATGACATCTTGGTCATTATTAGCAATACTCCATGGATGTTAACAAACCTTCTTTCTTGAGCAACTAATTAAGAACTATTTTCCTTTCCCTCATTAAGCCTTCCTCTTGGTAGAATAAAAGCTTATTATGGAGGCAGATGTGGCATACAATACCTCTGTAATCTTCCCTTTCACTCTACCAAGATTCTTGGAAATCAGTGTGGTGGAGTGGAAAGGAAGCCAGCTCTGGAGTCAGAAGCCGTATTTTCAACACTTAGCTTGGCCCTTACTACCTCTATGACCTTGATCATCTTATAAAATACAAATTATAGAATCATAACATTGAAACTAGAAGGGACTTCAAGGTGAGAGGTCAACCATCTTCTTTTGCAGGTGAAAACAATTGACATCCTGAGAGGTTAAATGATATTCTCCACATCATATTGGTAGTAAGAGAGGCAGCATTTGAAGCAGCATCCTCTGCCTCAAAGTCAGTGATCTACAGTAACAACTAGCCTATTTAAGGCACAAAGTTGTTGAGAGAACCAAATGAGAGAAAGTACATATTTAATAAAGATAAAGTAAATGTATACGAAAGTGCTATGTCCACAACTATTATTGTCATTCAATACATATGAATAGATAAATATACAAATAGAGAAGCAGTGTGACTCTCTATTGAGGGAATAGTGAGCCTCAGAGCCAGAAAGACCTGGGTTCAAGTCCTCTCTGACCCATACTGGCTCTGTGATCTTTGGCAAGTCATTTAACCTCTTAATGTCCCCAGGCAACTCTCTAAGGTGATAAATTGCCAGATTTTCATTTGTATTTATTTTATGTACACACATATATACATATATGTGTATGTATATATTCTCATCTTGAGGTTTCCTATAACAAAGAAATCATAGGACCAATATCCTTACAGATATATATATATATATATATATATATATATATATATATATTCATGAGAGGTAGAATGATGCCGTTAATAGAGAACTGGCCTTGAAGTCAAGAGAACCTGGGTTCAAATCTGCTTCTGACATGTACTAGCTACATGACTATATGCAATGTTTATAATATCTTTGAAAGTAGAGTCTGTCTGAAATATGTTTCTGTAACACAAGTACTTAGCACAATATCTTCCACATACTTAAATTTTGTGATGAATTCATAAATGATATATTCCTTCCAAAGAGTCAAAACCCAACCTATCCATCATTTATTCTTGTATTCCTATGAATTCTCCACATAGGGGAATTCCAATATGCTAAGGGACTTCCTCTAAAGATCCTGACATTATGTAGATAGCAATGGAGCTCATTAATTCTCCTTCTGTCACCTCATCCCTGCTATAAGGAAACTAAATAGGAAGAAGTGATGAACAACTTGGATTTGGGAAATTATGCATTGCTGTTTACCAGCTTCATCCTGAATCTAAGGTATATCTTTTAACATTACTGTTGTTCTGAAAATGTTATATGATTGTCAGTCATGGAACACCAGTTTATGAAGAATTAATATTATGGATAATATAAAAAAATATAGTGGGCTTGTATACATAGTAGCATATTGTCCATGAAGGAGCACACACTAGAAACTGAATAAATTATATCCAAGAGGTGCAGGCAGAAAATAACATGTATCAGTAATTTATTGTGCTCAGTAGGTACTTAATAAATGTTTGTTGAATTAACTTATATAATAAATTCAATTTTTTTGAGAAGTCTCCAAGAGACAGGAGAGAGTCCAGGACTTGAGTTACAAATTTAAGAATCATTCATGTAGAAGTGATCGTTGAAGCCATGAGATTGCCAAGTAAGAAAACTGGTGTGAGGTTGGGAGGGGGAGGTTCAGTGGTGGTGTATCTAAAGAGGAATAGAAAAAGCTAAAAAATAGATACAGATAGATGGAGAAAAAAGGAGAAAGAGAGAGAGAGAGAGAGAGAGAGAGAGAGAGAGAGAGAGAGAGAGAGAGAGAGAGAGAGAGAGAAGAAATCCATCTTAGTCAAAAAGAGGATGAGGAAGGAATAGTTAGAATAGTAGGAGAAAAACCAGGAGATTGTGGTATCTCAAGTCTAATATATGATATAGTGAATGCATAATGTCACACAATTCTTTTAATTACTTGGTGATCATTTTTAAGTATGCATGCCACACAAAGTAAGATCAAGTAAAGTCAACAGGGCATACTGGAAAGAAGGCTGCTTTTGATATTCAGGGATCTCCCAGTGAGAACTGTTCTCCCAGTGCCATTTGGCACTGGATATACCAATGAAAGTCTCAGAGAGATGCCTTGAGCACTGGGCATGAAGTTATTTGCCAGGGTCACAGACCCCTTCTGTGTCAGAGATAGAAATGCCATTCAGATCTCCCTGATGTAGAAGCCAGTCCCCTAACTGTCATGCAACCTCTCATTGAACATTTCTGTCTTTTGATTTTAACAGGAACTGGAACTGGAAGGGTCATCAGAAGCTATTCAGGACAACCTTCTCTCTTTTAAATTTTTTTTATTATAGTCTCTTGTTTTTATATAATTTTCATATGGCCTTCTCCTTTTCCCCATCCTGTAAGCCACAGCTTACAATAAAGGATGAAAAAGAAATGGGGAAACACATTTCAGCCAAAATAATCAACACCAATAGAGTCTTGGAGCACATTTAATCTTCCATACTGATGGTCTCCCACAGCGCAAAAGAAGGGTACAAGAAGGCACAAGTTTTCATCTTTTCCTCAGGGTCAAGTTTCATCAGGTTCATTTTGGTCCTATTTGATTATTATTATTCACCCTCATATGATTTTTTCTTGGTTGTGCTTACTTCATTCTGTTTCAGTTCATATGCTATACTTTGCATTTCTAATTTCTTATTCTTTATTTCTCAAAGCACAACTTAATTAATTAATTAATATCTCACAACTTGTTCCCAATTGGTAAGCATTTGCCTTGTTTCTTTGCTAGTAAATATCCAGTTCTATACTATTTAAAAATGTATATTTGGGGCAGAGCCAAGATGGCGAGGAAAAGGCAACAATTCACCTAAACTCTCTCCCAAACCTCTCTGAACACCTTTAAATAATGATTCTAAACAAATTCTAGAGCAGAAGAACCTACAAAAAGATGGAGTGAAATAATCTTCCGGCCCAAGACAATTTAGAAGCTCAGAAGTAAAGGTCTGTTGCACCTGTGTAAGAGAGAAGCATAGTCCAGCACAGGCTACGCCAGCACAGAAGGAGCCCCAACTAACCAGGAGCAGGTTTTGGGAGCCACTGACTTAGCAGCAGTAATAGTGGCTTCTGGAGCTCTCAGCCCACATACAGTAAAGGGATTGAAAAACTGATCAGAAGGAGATTTTAGGGGTCACTTTCCTAGCACTGAGACAGAACTCTGTTTCACTGCCCATATTCCAAACTAGGTCACAGTCCTGGGTGGCAGTCCTGGGGCAAGGAGGGGAACTACCACACAAGAGCTTGCAGTCACAGTGTAGCAGGGACCCTCCTCACAGTTCCAGGACAGAAACTAGTAATGTGGTCTCTCACAGAAAAGAGCCCAGGCCAGGAGAGTAGTAAACACACCTTTCTTTAGATCATAACACCTTGGAAGGACTCAAAACTTACAGGTCCCTAGAAGTATCTCAGTAAATAGCCGCACAAAACCTCTGACATTTGGGACAGTGTGCCCTCCACCCTGGAAGCAGAGCCCTACTTTAACAAAGATTTAAAAGTAAAGTAATAGTCTGGAGAAATGAGCAAACAACAGAAAAAAATATTCTGACCATAGAAAGTTACTATGGTAACAAGGAAGATAAAAACACAAACTCAAAAGAAGATAACAAAGTTAAAGCTCCTATATCCAAAGCCTCCAAGAAAAATATGAATTGTCTCAGGACATGGAAGAGTTCAAAAGTAGTTTTGAAAATCAAGTAAGAGAAGTAGAGGAAAAAGTGGGAAGAGAAATGAGAGTAATAGAAGAAAATCATGAAAAACGAGTCAATAGCTTAGTAAAGGAGACACAAAAAAATACTGAAGAAAATAACACCTTAAAAAGCAGACGAGGGAAAGTGATAAAAGAAGTCCAAAAAGACAATGAGAAGAAAAGTGTCTTAAAAAGCAGAATTGGCCAAATAGGGGGGAAAGACATAAAAATTCACTGAAGAAAAAAAAACTCCTTAAAAAGTAGAATTTGCCAAATACAAAAGCTCACAAAAAAAAATAATTCCTTGGAAGTTAGAATTGAGCAAATGAAAGTTAATAACTTAATAAGAGATCAAGAAACAATAAAATAAAACCAAAAGAATGACAAAATAGAATACAATATGAAATATCTCATTGGAAAAAAATACCTGACCTGGAAATAGATCCAGGAGAGATCATGTAAAAATGATTGGATTACCTGAAATCCATGATCAAAAAATACCCTAAACATCATCTTTCAAGACATTATCGAGGATAAGTGTCCTGATATTCCAGAAAAAGAGAGTAAAGTGGAAACTGAAAGAAACCACCGATTACCTCCTGAAAGAGATCCCAAAATGAAGTCCCGAGAATATTGTAACCATATTTCAGAGTTCCCAGGTCAAGAAGAAAATATTACAAGCAGTTACAAAGAAACAATTCAACGATCATAAAGCTACAATCAGGGTAACATAAGATTTAACAACTTCTACATTAAAACATTGGAAGATTTAGAATATGAGATTCCTGAGGGCAAAGGTGCTAGAACTACAACCTACATATCAAAACTGAGTATAATCTCCCAGGGGAAAAAAAGGGTATTCAATGAGATAGGAGACTTTCAAGCTCTTGTGATTAAAAGACCAGAGCTAAATAGGAATTTTGACTTTCAAACACAAAACTCAAGGGAACATTAAAAAGGTAAACAGGAAAGGGAAATCATGGGAAGATGATACTTGTAACTCATAAGCATTTTCTCATCATTAATAGGTAAGTTAGAAGGAGTATATATTAGACAGAGGGCACAGATGTGAGTTGAATATGAAGGGATGGTATGACTATTAAGGAATGGTGTCTTAAAAATATAATTAAGGAATGAGAGCAATTTACTGGGAGAAAGGAAAAGGAAGAGGTAGAATGGGGTAAATTACTCACATAAAAGAGGAAAAAAAAGTTTTTACAGGGGAGGTGAGGAGTGAATGAACCTTATTCTCATCAGAATTAACTCAAATAAGGAATACATACACCCTCAACTAGGTGCAGAAATCTATCTTACCATACAGGAAAGTAGACTGGGAAGGGAATAAGAAAATGTGGGTGGGGGGAGTGGGAGTGATAGAAGGGAGGACAGATTGAGGAAGGTGGTTGTCAGAAGCAAAACACTTTTGAGGAGGAACAGGGTGAAGAGAGAGACAGAGAGAGAGAGGGAGAGAGAGAGAATTGAATAAACAAAGAAGAACAGGATGGAGAGAAATACATTTAGCAATCAATTGTAATTTTTAAAAACTGAAGCGAGTTTCTCTGATAAAGGCCTTGTTTCTCAAATATTTAGAGAACTTAGTCAAATTATAAAAAATAGGAGCCATGCCCCAATTGTCAATTGATCAAGGGATATGATCAGTTTTCAGATGAAGTAATAAAAGCTATCTATAGCCATATGAGAAGAAATATTGCCAATGCTCTTCAGAAGAAGCCAAAGCTCTAAATCTCTACTGATTGGAGAAATGCAAATTGAAACAATTCTGAAGTACAACCCTTGCCTATTACATTGGCTAATAGGAAAGACAAAGAAAATTACAAATGTTGAAGTGAACGTGGGAAAAAATAGACATTAAAACATTGTTTGTGGACTGGCAAACTGATTCAACCATTCTATAGAGGAATTTAGAACTATGCCCAAAGGCCATATGCACATTTTTTGATCTAGCATCCAAAAACAGATTAAAAAAAAGAAAAAGGAACTATATGTTCAGAAATATTTATAGCAACTCTTTTCTGGTGGCAGGGAGATAGAAACTAGGAGGGTACCCATCAAATGAGGAATGAGTAAACAAAAGGTACTATGAGATTGTGATGGAATACTATTGTGCTATAAGAAAATGATGAGCAAAATGCATTCAGAAAAACCTGGAAAGACTTACATTAGATGATGCAAAGTGAAATATACTACATACAAAGAAACAGAAATATTATAAGATGATCAGCTGTGAATGATTGAGCTATTCTTAGCAATGCAGTGATCCAAGACAACTCTGAAGGACTTATGATGAAAATGCTATCCATCCCCAGAGAAAGAATTTGTGGTGTCTAAATACATATTGAAGCATACTTTTTTTACTTTATTTTTCTTAAGGGCTTTTTTTGGTCTATGTTTTTTTCCACAACACGACTAATATAGAAACATTTTGCATGATTATACATGTAAAACCTGTATCTAAATACTTGCTTCTCAGTTGGGGGGTGGGGTGTGTAGGGAGGAAGGGGGGGATTAGAACTTAAAAGCTTTTTGTTTTTCAAATGCTAAAATTCATTTCTACATGTAACTGGGGGAAAAGAATAATAAATAAATTCAAAAATGTACATTTAAATATTTTGGTGTATGAAGGACTTTTCTTTCCATCTCTGACCTTCTTGTAATCTTTGGGTCAAAGAAACTAACATTTAAGTTATATTTTAAAAATTGTTTTCAAAGATGCTAAGAAATTCTCTTTAAGTCTGCCCACACCTACCATGTGTCTCTCCATTGTTCTCTGACTGAAGCAAAATGTAATTCTTCAGACAGTATAGTATTCAGGGATTCTCAACCTTACCCATTCACTAGTTTAATATTGATTTTCAAAAGTTTTCCTTTATTCCAGGGAGAAGTTGGAGATCATTAAACGAATGCAATTTCTTATCAATTCCCTCCTATTTTCCTTTTTTTTTTTTTTGCAATTCCATAATGTCACTTAATAGGTCAACATTAAGTGCCTAATATGTTCCTGGTGCTATGATAAGCTTTGAGGACAGAAAAAGAGACACAAGACAATCTCAGCCCTAAAGGCGTTCACAAAATACAATGGGGGAGACAACAAGGAGACATATAGGTATATGTACGTGTGTATACATGTATATCTGCTCAGGGTATACACATATGTGCATGCATATAACATATGTGCACATATGTGTGTATGCATATGTACACATATACATGATCTTATATCTCCTATATATAAAACTTGTTTTGTATATATTTGTGTGCACGTTGTCTCCCCCGTTAGTTTGAAAGCCCTTATGAACATGGACTGTCTCTTCCCTCATTTTGTATCCCTAGTGCTCAGTACAGCTCCTGTCACATGTTGGTGTTCAGTCCTTGTTGGTCCTGTCCACTCTTTGTTACTCCATCTGGGATTTTCTTGGCAGATACTGGAGTGGTTTGTCATTTCCTTCTCCAACTCATTTTACAGATGAGGAAACTGAGACAAATAGGGTTAAGTGATTTGCCCGGGGTCCCACAGAGAGTAACGTCTGAGGCTAGATTTGAACTCAAGAAGATGAGACATATTGACTCTAGACCCAGCATTCTATCCACTACATCACCTAGCGGCCCCCAGAACATAGGAAAAGCTTAATAAATAATAATTAATTTAAATTATTAAATTATTATTAATTTATTGTTATTAAATTAATAGTATAATAATATTAAATTATTAAAAATAAATTAATAAAAACTTGATGTATTATGTTTACATACATGTCTGTATACACATACATATATGTGCACATATATACATACACATAGCTGTATATGTATATTTTTATATAATTGTGTACTAATATAAGGACTAAGGAGAATCATATTTTAATGGAGTATTATTTTCATTGGGATTCATGCTTATTTTAATTTCTCTATAAGATAATTTACACATACCATTTCTACTAAAAGTAATTTGTTAAGCAAGTAATATTTTTTTAAAATTAATCAAACCTTCATGTCCAAAGGACACATTACATATATATATATATATATATATATATATATATATATTTTTTTTTTTTTTTCCTCTTTGGTAACCTGGCAAAAATATCAGCAATGTAGGGAACTAAGTGCAGCTCAAAGGGAGAGAATAAAAGTCACTGGGTAGAGGTATGCAGTAATTATCCAGTCTGATGTCCTGTTGATTTCAATAAAAGATCGCTTTATTTCCTACATAAAATTGAATCCATTAATGAAATAAGCCCAAAGGGGAAGGGAAGGGACCTAACCACTTCCATTTTGATAGTTCCTAAGTTCATTTTTTAAAATATGAATACATACACACATATAACACTAAAATAAAGTTCTTTTCAAAAGACTATTTTTTCTTGTACTAAGACTCTATCTATTCCAGTCTCCCTGGGTCATAAAGATATTTCCTAGAATCACAAAGGTTATGTATGCTAACAGAGATCCAGCTCTGGAGAGTCTCATGATCTGAGTAAGTGGAGAGAGCACCACCTACCCATGAAGCCCTGTATGAGAGATATTTCTATATTGGGCAAGGCAATGCAGGAATGGAGAGTCCCTCTCAACGGAAGGGAGCTATAGTCAAAGGTCAACTTTCTATAGCATTGAAAAATTGGAGGAACACATATGAAGTCTTAAGCAGTCATTCTACCACTCATTGTTAACTTCATTCCATGCAAATTTTAACCCAAACTGTGAAGAAGTAATAAAGTCAAATAATGTTTCATCTCCTATCCAATCAGATACTAACCAGTTATTAAGGTCCAAGTGAAGGGCATCCCTTTAAATATCAGAAGGAGAAGAAATGTAAGAGGCACTTGAGGCAGCTGTGCCAGCAGGAAGTGCCCAGACCATCTTCAGTACGGAGAGACATATAACAAATAACCAACAGCCAAAGTCAGAGGTCCAAACCCTGAAGGAGTTCTTTTACCAGGGTAAGAAAATTCAAAAGCTTATAAAGTAGGAGAGAGTAAAACCCAAACCAAATCTAATGAAATAAGTTTGGGAGAGGGGCTAGTAGTTAGAACTAGATAGTACAGATGATGGAACAAAAGACCAGGATCAAAACAGAAAAATCACATAAAAATAGACAGGCAAAAATAATCTCTGTTGATCATAATGGAGACAAAGAGGTAACATTTTATGGTACCTACTATAGGCCAGGTACTATGCTAAGCTCTTTAGAATTAATATCTCAGTTGGTCCTCACAACTATGGAAGGTAGGTGCTATTATTATCCCCACTTCACAACTGAGGAAACTGAGACAGAGAGATGAAGTGACTTGCCCAAGGTCATAAAGTAAGTGTCTGAGGTCACATTTGAACCAAGGTCTTCATTATTCCAGGCACAGAACTCTATCTACCGAGCCACCAAGCTATTTCTCCTTTTAATGGATATCTGCAACATACTAGATATACTGCCTTTGTATCTTAAAGCACAGCTGTTGCTGGGAGTACAAGATGCAATCTTGGGGCACTGGCCCATTTGGGGAAAACAAGAACCTTGCTGAAAGTAACTACCTCCCAGCTACTTCAAAAATGAGAACGGAAGTGCTAAGCTATCTACTATCTGAGGACAGCCCACTGCTATTGTTGCAGCATTTTCAAAATGGTATCACACTGTGAAACCAGATCAGGACCTTCTAGTGTGCTTGAATCAGTAGAGGGGAGGGTAAAGAGGAGACTGGATGGGCCACCCTCCAATCTTCTCATCTCCTGTCACTGGTTGGTTGAACCACTAGTCAGTATCAAGTTCAGTATCAAGTCAGTCAGCTTGGCTGATATAATAACCAATTAAAACTTCTAATGACTAGCCTGATATTAATTGATAGCTTTTACAGTGGTAGAAAGAGAGGTGGAAAAAGGTGAGGGTGAAGGTAGATAGACAGACAGGGACAGAGACAGAGACAGAGAGAGATCACTTCTCCATCCTTTTCATGTACCCCGTAACCATTCTGGAACTTCACTAGCAGAAATAATTTCCATAGGACTTTACACACACATTAATACCTCTGAGCAGTGAAATGGAAAAAACGGAAAATAGTAAGAAAAATGAAGATGTAGATAATTTTTCCACCAGACAACACTCAAATAATTGTTCTCTGTATATACATTCTTCTTATTGACACTTGGAACTCAGAGTAATCTGGTGTTAACTCATAAGTGCATATATTCAATTGACCAAATATATTGCTCAAATGTACAACTAGTGGTTGGACAAATATCTTAAATCACCATTTCCCAAACTGTTTATAAAACACTGCAAATTTATTGTTCTATAAGATATACCACTGGCATGCTTGAAAATATTCCTGTTCCTGAAATAATAATTGGATTTGTTTTAATATTCTTCAGACCCTGAATTTTCTTTTGTTCCTCTGCCAAAATTACTTATCTGTTTATGTTTTTCTGTGAATGTTTTCAATATTTCTATTCACTGGTAAACTTAAAATATATCAATACAATCATTATTTTAATCTCATAGCAGAACATGTGTGAGGTTGGCCAGGATATTTAAATTTGTTACTATGGGTTGTCCTCATATATCTTCTGGTGAGTACTTCTTAGATGGGATCAGGAGGAAGAGGCGGTAAGGAATCAATTTGTTAATTTGTTACTTTGTGGATCTATGATTTCAATAGCCAGGGTGTCCCTTCCACTAAGATAGACTGCAAATCCCATGTCTCTTAGTGAAGTTTCTTTGAAGTTTCTGTGTTTTTATTGCATGTGATGTGTAACCTTACCGCACGAAGTAAAATGTTAGTTACAAAGCAGGTCTCTACAAAAAGGGTTATACACCCTTCTATTATCTGTCCAGAGCTGATGTTTGCTAATAAAGGAAAGGGAATTCCTTCCAGCAATTCATTTAAGCACTGTTGATAACCTCTATCTTCTTAATAGAAGGTGTCCCAAAAGTCTTGGAAAGCTTAAAATGTATTAAATATAAATCTTGTAAGTTTATAAATCTTAAAACTGCATTAATATTTTGGGACATAAATGGCACTCGCTGTACTCTGCGAGCTGCCATTCTACCTCTCACACAACTCTTCAACTATGATCTTTGCTAGTCCTTCTTCCTTTTCCTGCCTCCTGAATGGAGGCATTCCCCAGGGCTCTGTATTCTGTCCTATTTTCCCCTTTCTTTTCCCTTTGTCTTCCCTTTCCTTTCTCTACCCTTTTGTACTCCTCTCCTCTGCTTTCCTCTCTTCTGCAGTCTCTTTGTCTCTGTATATCTGCTTCTCCCTGTCTCCGTCTCTTTTTCTCTGTCTTTCTGTCTCTTCCTGTTTCTCCCTGTCTCTGTCTCTTTCTCTGTGTCTGTCTGTCTCTCTTTCTGTCTTTGTGTCTGTCTCTGTCTCTTTCTGTCTCTCTCTGTCTCTACCTCTCTGTCTCTCTCTCAGTCTCTCTCTCTCTCTGTCTGTGTTTGTGTCTCTGTTCCTCTGTGTCTGTCTCTCTGTCTGTCTTTGTGTCTGTCTCTGTCTCTCTCTCTGTCTATTTTTCTGTCTCTCTGTCTCTGTCTCTACCTCTCTGTCTCTGTCTCTCTCTGTCTCCCTCTCTCTGTCTCTGTCTCTCTCTGTCTCTGTCTCTTTGTCTCTGTCTCTCTCTGTCTCTGTCTCTCTGTCTCTGTCTCTGTCTCTCTCTGTCTCTCTCTCTGTCTCTTTCTCTGTCTCTGTCTCTCTCTGTCTCTGTCTCTCTCTCTCTCTGTCTCTCTCTCTCTGTCTCTCTCTCTCTGTCTCTCTCTCTCTCTGTCTCTCTCTCTCTCTCTGTCTCTCTCTCTGTCTCTCTCTTTCTCAGGCATTCCAACTCTACTGCAGAGAACGTAGCTCCACTGGGCCCGCCATGTTGCTAGAATGCCAAACATACATTTGCCTAATATACAAAGATCAGAGAACTCACACAAGGCAAGCACTCACATGATGGCCAGAAGAAGTCATGCAAGGACACTCTCAAGGTCTCTCTGAAGAGCTTTGGCATCAATTGTGAGACATGGGAGAGACTGGCACAGGATCATCCAGCATGACACGCATGAATCAAGGAAGGCACTGTGCTCTATGAGAAAGCATAATTGCCAAAGCTCAAAAGAAACCTGAGATGCACACATTTAGAATAGTCCCTCCCAAATGGTCATATGGACTTTTTGTGCCTAATTTGCTGTACAGGCTTCCTAGCTCATATTGGTCCAGTAACAGCTGGACACACTGTATATTGACCCAGAATCGTGATATCATTCTGGTTTTTTCTGAGAAGGAAGGACAAAAAGCACCATCCTCCTCGGGGCCTAGGACTGGGTCTTTCATGAAGTCAACGCTGAATAAATTCTAGTTGAGTAGATTAGACAAATGGATGTACAGAGACCTGGGTAAGTTAATTAGTAACAGCAAGGAAGACATTAAGACTCTTTTTATACATCTTTAACATTCTCCCAGTGCCTTGAACATAGTAGGCATTTAATAAACATTTGTTAAATTGAATTCAATATCCTTTCTACTGATGGTTGTTGAGTAAGAGTGATGGCAGCCTTCAATGTTAAAGGGAGACTAATGGAATTTGGCATGCTGAATATTGAAACTTAAAAATCTAAAATTAGTCATTCAAAAACACAACTACACAACAGAGATAAAATCACAGTATAGTGATGCTAAAATATAAAGGCATAAGCAGTAGTAATAGAAATGGTCTTTTCTTTTAAGCAAATGATTATTATAAATGTGACCTTTTGTCTGAATTTTCTGATTGTTCAAATGTGTACATGAGGGTGGGAGTAGGGAGTGTCAGTTCCAAGAGGTTCAAGAGTCCTCCCCAGTGAATCCTGACCCCTCCTAACCTTGTGACCTTGTTACCTAAGGTCAGCTTAACACATTAGAAAGGACCGTGGTCGGTCCTATGACCCCTTTGCTTAAGGTTAACTAATACATCATTAAAAAGGGTCATCTTTTAACCAGAAAATGGCAGATTGTTTCTGTTCAGTTCACATGCTTTCCAGAGCACCCCAGGGGTCCTGGAATTTCTATTGAAAATTCCCTATATCTGAGGAATTATTTTTAAACACCACAATTTTTGTTAATGAGGGGGAGAGATGGCTTGTGTAGGAAGCATGAAGTTTGGCTCTGGACATATGGAATTCGAGGTGAAGACCACACATCCAAGTGAAACTGCCCAGTGGGTAATTGGAGCTATGGGACTGAAGCTGTAGCAAGTGGACAAGACTATGGATCGGTTTCTTAGCTAGGTTAATTATTCATGTGCCACTGAGAAGGCAGAGACAGAGAGAAAGCTCCTGTCACCCAGTACTTTGCTCTCTCCCCACAGGCATAATTACCCCTCAAGTGGCCCCTGAATTGTAGGGGTGCTGGAGATCTGTCTACTTTATAATTGATAATAGGTGAACTACATCAAACAGCAGCCTTTTCTGAAGTCTTTGTCTGGGAAACCCAAATTTCCAGCTTATACTCTGTTATAGACCATCCCTTTCTTCTTTGTACCCCTAGTACTTAGCACAGTGCCTGGCAAATAGTAGTCAATAAATATTGTTGACATGAATGCTGGGGTCAGGAGTCAAGACCAACAACCTAGTACAAAGGGATTGGAACATCTGATGTGTATCCCATGTGTAGTTAGGTTTCAGCAAATACCATTAGGTGAACTTCATACTTGAAGTATTTAATAGACCTTTCTTAGCTGCGTGACCTTGGCCAAGTCATTTAACCTCTCTGGACTTCTGTTTCCTCAATAGTAAAATGAGAGAGTTGGACTAACTGATGAGGTCCCTTCCTGCTCTAATCTAAGATGCTATAATCATTTTTTAAATATGAATCATCCCAAATATAGGAACTAAACCAGCATCTTCTACTATTTTCAGTCCCCACTATCCACTCAGCTTCACATATTATAGGCTTTCTTAGGGAAATAACAGCAATCATTTAGTCAATCAACAAATTTGTATTAAACACTTGCTATGTGTCAGGTGCTAAGACAAAATATAGTGAGTGCATCCTCAAAGATCTTACAATATATGGGGGGGATACAACATGGAAACAAATCTATACAAACAAGAAAGGATAAATGGAATGAAGAGAGATGGGGAAGGCTTACTGTCAAAGATGAATTTTAATTGGATCTTTAAAGAAGCCATGGAAGTTAGGTATGGGGCAAGAGTGTTCCAGGCTTAGGGTACAGCCAGAGAAAATGCCCAGAGCTGACACATGGAGGTGTCTTCTTCATAGAACAGCCAAGAATCCAGTGTCACTGAATCTCATATTTTTAGTGGATCTTTGACTTTTCAAAGCCCTATCATATCCCTCTTCTGATTTTATCCCTAAAATGCCTTCATAAAATGCATCCAACAGCTGATCTTTCTATTTTATAGACAGGAAAATGGAGAAATAAAAAAATGAAATGACTCACCCATGGGCATGCTGAGAGTTTGTGCACGTGCCAGGATTTGAATCCAGGTGACCCCCCTTCCTGGTTCAGAACTCTTCCTACCATACCACACTAAAAGCAGGGGCCATCAACATCTTCTTAACCCTTCTGTTTGTAATCCTTGAGAAGCATGCTAACAGCACAGAGACTGGTTGTCCTGGGCCTGTTGGGGTGCAGCAAATGCAGTCTGGAACTGTGGGCAAAGCTAAGTGTGCTGTCCCTCCCCTGATAACTTTCTCAACAGTTGTGGATGCCACTTAGGAATCTGTTTTCACCAGTGACCATGAGGCTGACGGCTCTGGCTGGGGGGTTCTCCATTCTAATGAGGCAGAAACCTCTGATTGGAGCAAAGAGCCAGAGAGGGCTGTGTAAGGAGATATAGCCCTATGACTTTCTGACAGGGCTCACTGTGATATGATCTCAAAGAAACACAGTTAGGATCTTGGATTTAGAGGTAAATGGAAATTTAAGAAATATCTAACTTGGCTGGTAGAGATAAAACAACCATCTTCCAAATACCTGCTTGACAGAACAGATAACTGTTGTTTCTAACAGATGTAATCACTAAACACAATTGAGTGATTCAGTTTGTGTCCCTTTAACAATCCTAGAAAGAAATTCTAGAAAGAAGGTAGTGGTGGGGAGCAGCATTAGTATTAATATGTATTCATGATGTACATATGATATATGTAGAAAAAAACATATCCTTGTATGTTTTAACCAGATCCATGTCTCTCCACTTCTATGTGGTGAGATCAATTTTCATTATCCTCCCATTCAATTCAATGAGCAGTGATCCATCTTTTATCATGACTGAGGCAGCATCATAGGTGCTAGGCATTCAAGGATTTAATTTTTTTTAGAGACCCAGTCTCTGCCCTTCAAGAAGCTTACATTTTTCTAGAAGTGTCACAACAGGAAGAAATGTGTCATACAACATAGCTTATGATGGGGGTAAAGGAGAGATACAAAGAAAGGAAAGTTTGGGATAGAACAAGCATGCATTAAACTGAAGGTATCAGGGAATGCTTAGTAGAGGAGGTGGCAGCTGGGGGAATAAACAATTTGTAAAGTGTTTTGTGATTCTTATGTGACTGATTACCCAATCAGTGTAAAAGACGGTACAAACAAAAAATTCAGATAGGTCAATTTTACATAGCGAAGGTTTGTGGAGTTTTTACATAAATCATCTAATTTGACCTTTATAACTTTGTTAAATAGGTACCCTAATTTATTAGAGAAAGACACTAATGGCTAAAGAAGTTAAATTACTTGACCAGGGTCCTATAGTTACCTATTATCCAATGCAGGATTCAAGCCCATCTTCCTGACACCATTCTATCTATTCCAGTACTTCTTAAACTTTTTTCACTTGACCCCTTTTTGTGTTTCAGCAGCATTCATTGGTATTGAGTGGCCCAAGGGCATGCACAGTGCAAAGTGCACATGCTATGTGTTCAGAACCAAAGATGTAGTGAAGTTGCTTGATGCAATATGGTCAAGCAGTGCCATAAACACCTTGGATTTATCACATGTCCGACTGTTAATTAATTTTTGGTTGTTGAGCATTCAGAAACCTTTTACTATTGTCAATTTTTTCACAAGCCCATATGGGTCCTGACCCACAGGAGCATTCATATTAAGAAGCACTGCAGACTACACAGTCTGAGCATGGTTATCATGTGCGTGGGACTTTATTTGATGGCAATATGAACAGCATAGTTTTCAATCAAGTGGATTTTCCTAACAATTGAATTTCTATATTTAATGACTAAATGAGAAATTTAAAGTATTCATATCATCTGTTTAGGAGAGATTAGTCCTCCATGGTCCTGAACACTATTGAAAGCATGTGTGTATGCATTTATATGTGTGTATATGTGTGACAGACAGATATAGTAATATATATATGTACTCTATGTAAGGATATGATTCACATTACAATTTACATTATATCACATTAAATATATATTCCTCAAACATCTGTAAAATGTATATCCTATATATATGTGTGTATTATGATATGTATGCATGTATACATGCATACACACATATAATATGCACACATATACATGCATACATATAGATACCCTTTCAATATATACTTAAAAGTATTGCTTTATATAAAATGTGGTTGTTACCTATAATAGATTACATATATTTCCTTAATATATTTATTAAATAGTTATGCCACATATATTTGCACATAATGCAAATATATGCTATTTTTAAATTTTATAGTACATATAAATAATATGGAAACAACTTTAATATATAAATGATAAACAACATATTTATTTTGCACATTTATGTTAAATATTATGAAAGAATGGCTACATTCAGAATATCAGGAAATTAAGGCGAATAGTCTGGTTAATGGAAACCATTTTGTAAATTGACACATCAACATGTGGACTACATTAACAGAAACAAGAAAGATAACATGGGCCACATGTTTAGGAATCGATGCGCCCAGCAGCCTCCTAGATGAGCTTTGGACAAAAAGGGTCTAGAGAAGGTTATGGATTCCAGGAAGCTGGAGTTACATAAAATAGAAATGACACATTTATTAAGCTGAACCATAGGGTGAAACTTCAGCACACCTCTTTCTAAACCCTGGTCAAATTTTCAAAGACAGAGGGGAAAATGGGAAGCAAGGAGAGGGGAATTGTTGGTGTACCTTTTTTGTCTACATTTTTAATCTTATATTGCCAATAAAGAATAAAAATCAGTTCAAGGAAATATTATTTAAGTTTTACATTGTCAATTAGCCTTTGACTCTTTTCCATAGATACTGTATGTTTATACCAAGAGAGAAAAAAAAATAAAAAGACCAGAAAATCTGATTTGTCCTTCAATTTACTCACTGCAATTGTACTTTACTTCTAACTTAAAATGCTTATTCTCTTTAAGCAAGTGACCTAATGACAAGTTCAACTGATGAAACTCATTACAGCCAGGAACCTTTTTGAAAATGGGGACATTTGCCTCCCTCTCTTATTCTAGGACCTCTCTAATTTTCCCATTATTTCTCAAAGATTGCCGATGCAGTTCAGCCATCGTGTCTGCAAGTAATTTCCCTCTTAGATGTAATTCATCTGGGACAGGAGACTTGATCTAATTCAGATCAACAAGGTGCTCCCTGGCAATCTTCCCATCTACCTAGTCCCTCAAATCTCTCTTGTCCATGTTTGTTGTGTCCTTAGATTAAATTTATTCTCTTAGACCACCCAGAAGGCAGAATGAGAACTAGTGGGTGGACATTATAGAAGCAGGTTCAGGATGTACCCACTATAGAAGCAGGTAGGTGATGCGAACAAAAATCAAACAAGATGGGAAGGTTTGCTTCATTGCTCTCTGTGCTGAAGGAGGGGGAACCAATCTTCATTAGGTCCCACAGCCATTTAACTGTCAGAGTAGAAGGAAATTATCCTAATAATGAGAGTTGTCTCTAAATGGAATAAGCCACCTCAAGAGTTAGTGAGTTTCCCAAGGTGGATTTCTTTGAAGCAGATTTGGATACCAGTGTGTAAGGGCTGGTGTGAAAAAGATTAACTCCTAAAGTACAGGTTGGATGAGCTTATTTCTCAGGTCCCTTCCAACTCTAGGAAGATATGGTCCTTTTTAATTTAAAGGTTAGTTATCATAACAGAGAAGAAAGCAAAATAGGAGTTGAGTTTTCTGTTTTCTCTCATCACTTTTCCATTATCATCATCATCTTCATCACCATCATTATTATCATCTTCATCACCATCATCATCATGATTGCATCATCACCTTTCCCATGCCACAAGTCCATCCCTCCTTTGGTACAATTTCTACTCTAAGCAGAGGTATTTTTGGAAGAAAGAAGGAAAGAAGTATTCGTTTATTAAATGCCTACTATGTGCCAGGTATGATACTAAGCACTTTGAAATATCCCATTTGATCCTCACAAAAATATTAGCAGTAGGTACTAATATTCCAATTTTACTGCTGAGGAAATTGAGGAAAACAGTGATTAAGTGCCTTGTCCAGGGTCACACAGCTGGTGTCTGAGGTCACATAGGGCCACCCAAATCTTCAAAGTCCTGAGAATTTTTTTCTACATTCAGCTTCTGCCACTTTATGCCACTCAGTTATATTCATACTTCACTATGTGTCCCTATTTCTTTTGGTGCACTTAAATCTGATTGTCTAAAAGCTCCTTCTGTAGCCATTTGGGGATTTTTAGACCCTTTTCTTCCATACTGGATCCATTTTTTATTATATTCCCAACACTTGAGATAGAATATAAGCCTCTTTGAAAATACAGATTGTTTCTTTCTTTTTCTTCCTTCCTTCCATCCATTACTTTCCACTCTTCTTTCCTTCATCTTCCTTACATCTTTATTTCTTCTTTCCTTCCTTCCTCCCTCCCTCCCTTTCCTTTTTTCTTTCATTCATTCTTTCCTTTTTTCCTTTTTTTTCTTTTTCTCTTCTGTTTCCTTTTTTTTTTTCTTAATTGTATCTCCAATACCTATCATAGTGTCTGGTATTTAGTGGGTACTTAGTAAATGAATGATTGGTTCTCTATGGAATTGTTTTCATTAGGAGGACATTACTATAAGTTTGCTAAACTTGATGAAGGTTGGGTTACAAGACACCTCTCAGGCAGCAGTTACTAAGACATCCAGTTTGGGGGCATTTTATAAGATTATAGATTTAGAGTTTGAAATCCAACCTCTTCATTTTATTTTATTTTTTGCTTTTTTGGAGGATAGAAGGGAGGGCAACTGGGGTTAAGTGACTTGCCCAAGGTCACACAGCTAGTAAGTGTTAAGTGTCTGATACCAGATTTGAACTCAGGTCCTCCTGACTCCAGTTATGGTGCTTTATGCACTGAGCTATCTAGCCGCCCTGAAACCTCTTCATTTTATCGACAAGGAATATGAGGCAGAGAGAGGTGAAGAATCTTGCTCAAGGTCAGATTTGGCCACCCAGTAGGTTTCCAAGGTTGTATTTGACCCCAAATCTTCCTGCTTCCATATCCTATAATGTATTACCTGTCTTGGAGCAGGAGCCCCATAGCCTCATCAGAGCAAGGTCCTTGATTTCCCACAATCTGAGCTGACACCTTTTATTGTCCATCCTTTTATTTGATTGCCAAAATGGAAGCAATTGGTGGCTGTAGCCCTCAGACCACAGGGATTTCAGATGGACAAATAAGGATTGATTTTCATTTGAAATCTCATTATGGGGAAATAATCTCCTCATAAAAGTGTTATGTGATCATTATACACTCTAAGTCCAGGTTGAGTCTTTTCTTTCTAAGAAACGTAAGGTCTAGAAGGCCTCCTTTTCCAAAATAAATCCATTTCATTGACTTTAAAATTTTGTTGATTAGTTTATATTCACCTTCTTTGATTATTTTTTTTTCAAAGCATCAGAGTACTTAGCTGCCATTTCTTCATTTATACTGATTGTCTTAGGCAACTGAACTAGAATTTTAAAGGAATCAAACCAACCAATACTTTCAGTAATTTTTTTAATATCTGCTTCATTTCTATTTTCTTTTATTCCCTTAAACAACCCTGAAACCTTTGTCTTAAATGACTGCTCTGATAAGAAGAATGCATTTTTATTGTACTCTTCAATCCATAGAATTAAACAATACTTTATTTCTCTCATTGCACAAGTTCTATTCCTTGTAATTGCCTGAAAACCAGAAAAAGTGTATGCAACACTTAACTTTTTTCTTTAATTTTACCTGTGGTTTTTTTTAAATTGGTAGAATAAAACAAGCATTTCCATTACATAGTATAATAAAAAATGTTAAATTACAAACTATTACATACAACTAGATATTCCTTTTAAAAATATAATGAAGTTATCAAGTACATTTTTTCTTCTTTTTTTCTTCCCTCCCACATTCTAGAGAGATGACAATCATTAGACAGAAGAGTGTGTGTTTGTGTGTGTGTGTGTGTGTGTGTGTGTGTGTGTAGGATAATTCTATGTGTACTTCATTTATTAGTTCTTTCTGAATCTTTCCATCTGGTTATACATAGTGTCTTCCTTTATATGACCTTTGTAGTTATTCTGGGTATTTCTAATGAAGAGCAAAATGAACAGAACAAAGAGAATGTTGTATACAGTAACAGCAATATTGTTTTAGGAGAAAACCTCTTCTTCTCAAGGTTTGCTCCCCTAAATGATGACCATGGGGATGGGGTGGGCTGCTTTGCAAATTGTACTCTTAGACTTGCCTGGGACACTGAAAGATTAAATGTCTTGGGCAGAGTCCCAGCAGACACAGACTTGAAACCACACATTCATGACTTCAAGATCAATTGTCTGTCAAATATACCATGTTGATTCTCTGCATACAAATTTATTGCCTTGAAAAATTGTTTTTTTTTACTAAGTCTCTTGATTCACTTCTAGAGCTAGGCCAACCACATCACCCCAAGGGCATCCTAGGGGAATTGGGTCTCTTTTCTAATGATATCACCTCTCATTCTGTTATATTCTCCCCTTTTTAGCCATTAGTGATTAATACCCCAGTTCCATTTAATAAGTTGACATCGATTTCAAAGTGATATTTACATTGCAGATACAGCAAGAACAAAAAGTGCAAACATTTCACACAATACGGAGAAACACCTCTTACCTATACCATTTCAATCCTTAGGAATGGTAAGTTCAAATTTAGCAGTTTCTATATAACACTCACCCTACTAGTTTTACTTTGAAACATGTCATGAATGTTGAATTATCTCTAGTTACCCCTAGGAAGAGTCTGCCATGTCATTCAAACCAGGGCCTGGATACTGAAGTAACTCACCACAAAATCAGGTATAGATTCTGGTCCTAGGCTTCCTGGTGGCTAGAAGCTCAAGAGATTGTAACCACCTCCAATCTTCTTCACCAAAAAGCAGGAAAACATAGACATAGCAGAGTGAGAACAGTAAGGTCATGTGGTTTCTGTCTCATACTAGCTCCAGGTGAGAGAGGTTCCATGGAAACACCAACACCAAAGCACCTCATCCTTCTTTCCAATGTTGAGTAGTCAGAAAAGAGCCAAATTCAAGAACCTCACCCTGGATATCTTGTGCCTTTTGAATGTATTGTCATTCTAGTCACACAGTCAATCAACAGTCATCCTTCTACATGGTTAGCAGACTAGAGCAGAAACAGATTTTTCACTTATTTGTCTTGTGGTAGGAAAAAATGGTTTTGTACAAGGGTATAACATTGTAAACTCAAGACAGCTCCTTGACAAAAAGGTAAACTCATAGATTAAAAAGGTCAGTTCCAGGGGGAAGAGCCAAGATGGCCATGTAGAAGCAGGAAAACTCCGTGAGTTCCCCCCATAACCACCTCAAATATCTATAAAATATGACTCTAAACAAACTTTAGAGCTACAGAACCCACAAAATGACAGAGAGAAACAAATATCCCACTGAAGAAAGCCCTGCAGGCTGGTAGGAAGGGTCCATCACAGCACACTGGGAGCCAAACCCAGTCCCAGGTGAGCCTGTGGTTTAAGCCCCAGGGAGGCCCCGACCAGTGGCAGAAGCAGACTTCCAAAGAATGGATCACCAGCAGAAGTGGCAGTTTCCAGAAATATCAATCCATAAATGCTAAAGGCAAAGTTAAAGTCAGTGTGGACTTTGAGGGAATAGGAGGACCAAAAGTGTGGTCTGGACTCTGCCCCAGGGGACAGAAGGTAAGAAGCAGCAGAGGTGCTGTGGCTGTGCAGATGCTATAGGGTGACTGCTTCAAAGCTCCTGGCCTGCAGATTACAGGGGGACCAGGCAACCAGTCTGAGGGGTAATCACTCTTGCTTTAACCTGCTTGGATCTGGATCACTGTCTTGGGTGGAGGTCCTGGAGTGTGCGACCAGGTGCCAGAGCCTGTGGAGGCTTCAGAGAAGATACCCAAGTCTTGGGTGTCTTCTGGCAGTTCTGGCAGCTGCGAAAACCCCAGTTACTTGAGACAAAGCTCTCCTCTCTGGAAGCAGACTTCTACTGAAACAAGAAGCTCAATATTCAAGTAATTGAGTGGCAAAATAAGGAAGCAAAGGAAGCAAAGCAAGCACAGCAGTCAAACCTTAGATTCCATTTTTGGGGACAAAAAGGATCAAAGCATGGAATGGGAGGAAGACAACAAAGTCGGACCTCCTGCACCAAAAGCTTCCAAGAGAAATATGAATTGGTTACAGGTCATAGAGGAGCTCAAGAAGGATTTTTAAAACAAAGTAAGAGAAGTGGAAGAAAAATTGGGAAGAGAAATGAGAATGGTGCAAGAAAATCATGAAAAGTGAGTCAACAACCTGACTGAAGAAAATAACACCTTAAAAAACAGACTAACGCAAATGGCAAAAGAGGTCCAAATAGCCAATGAGGAGAAGAATGATTTAAAAAACTGAATTTTCCAGATGGAAAAAGAATTTCAAAAGCTCCCTGAAGAGAATAATTCCTTCAGAATTAGATTGCAGCAAATGGAAGCTAGTGATTTTATGAGAAATCCAGATACTATTAAACAAATCCAAACAAATGAAAAAATAGAAGGCAATGTGAAATATCTCATTGGGAAAACCACTGACCTGGAAAAATAGATCCAGGAGAGATCATTTAAGAATTATTGGACTACCTGAAATCTATAATAAAAAAAGAACCTAGAAATCATCCTTCAAGAAATCCTCAAGGAAAATTGTCCTGATATTTTAGAACCAGAGGGCCAAATAGAAATTGAAAGACTTCACTTCTCACCTCTTGAAAAAAAGGGGCTTGGAATATGATATTCCAGAGATAAAAAGGGAAAAGAAACCATAAGGAACTTATCAAAGTTGAGCTATTTATATTCCTACATGGAAAAATGATAATTGTAACTTATGAAACTTTTCTCAGTATGAGGATATGTGATAGTAATGGCAATTAAAGATTCCCCTGTATTGGCTTGGTTTTCAAACTGATTGTGTTAAAACCCAGAGCTTGTTAATCCCACCTGTGGGATGGACTTTTTGATGTGAAAAGAAAGTCCTGAACTGGGAGGAGCTGGTGACGTAGATTTGGAGAGACAAGAGAGAGGCGGAAGATCTTTTTGGAAGCAGCACCTCGTGGAGAGAGAGAGACTAAGAGAATTGCTGGTGGCCGCTTTGAATTGCCCTGGACTTTTGAG
>NW_027186457.1:19111537-19129991 GCF_028583685.1 Petaurus breviceps papuanus | reverse complement strand
CTCAAAAGTCCAGGGCAATTCAAAGCGGCCACCAGCAATTCTCTTAGCCTCTCTCTCCACGAGGTGCTGCTTCCAAAAAAATCTTCCGCCTCTCTCTTGTCTCTCCAAATCTACATCACCAGCTCCTCCCAGTTCAGGACTTTCTTTTCACATCAAAAAGTCCATCCCACAGGTGGGATTAACAAGCTCTGGGTTTTAACACAATCAATTTGAAAACCAAGCCAATACAGGGGAATCTTTAATTGCCATTACTATCACAAGGACCTGGGTTCAAATGACAGCTTTACCACCAACTGCATATGTGAGCTTTGGCAAGTTTTTTATTATCTCTGGACATTAGTGTTAACATCTTGAAAGTGAGGGCATTGAACTAAATGATTCCTACAGTCTCTCTGGTACAAAATGTCTGGTCTTATAAAGGAAAGGAATTGGATTGTAACCAAGAATAATATCAAGAGATTAGAAAAAAATGGAAATTACCAATAAGTGGTTCTCTTTCACATTTTTTCATTACTCTCTAATTTGTTACTACAGTTTAGAACTCATAATTATACTTTTGAAAATGCTATTATCATTTACTTTGTTGAGTTATTAAACTCTGCCTGCTATTTACATAAGTTAGGGAATATGATTGCTAAATAAAATAAAATGACACTAGTGATCATGGAACCAAGTAAAACAACATCGTCTTTCTGCAAAATTGCTTTTTGGGAGCTTTGAATTTAAGGAGGAAATTTCAAAAGATTGAAATTTAGATGTGGCAGGGCAAATATTTGACCAACTTGCTTTTCTACCACTGGAAGCACCTTAAAAGTTTCCAAGTTAGGGGCGGCCAGGTAGCACAGCAAGTAAGAGCACCAGCTCCAGTGTTGGGATGACCTGGGGATCGAATCCGAGCTCAGAAATACTAAACCCAGAAATAACTAGCCATGTAACTTTGAGCAAGTTACTTAACCCCAATTGCTTTAAAAAAAATTTTCCAAGTTATACTTTCCCTCTCTGATAAAGAGGCAGCCAAATTGTCTGCTTCCTGTTTCCTTTACAAAACATTTTATTTCCCACCTCTGTGCTTTGTATATTCCCAATGCCTGGAATTTGTACCCTACAACACACTCACATTATTTTCTTTTGTAATCTCTAGCTCTTTTCAAAATTCATCCAAAATATCACCTTCTCTTGGGACCTTTTTCAATCCTGCCACTTGGTAACATTCTCCCTCAACCACCCCAAATTTCTTCACATTTATGTTGTGTATATTAGAATCTACTTATCTGTACAAAAGTTCTATTCTTCCATTTCTGACATCACCCCTAGGAGAATGCAAATATGTTGAATGCAAGTCAGTCTTCATTTTTGTCTTTTTATTTCTTGCACTGTGCTTGGCACATAGATTATTAATAAAGATTTAGTAGCATAAACCTTTCCCACATTCTCCACCTTAGTCCCATGAGCCTTCCTGACCTTAGGTTAAACAAACTATGCTCTTCTGTTTCTCAGCTTTTGCATTCATTCCTCTTTTGTCTTTGTTTTCAACTTAATCACTCCATCTTTCAGTTCTCATAGACCTTCTGTACTATCAAGTAGATAGTAGAGGTTTTCCAATACTCTTATGTTGGGATTTTCTGGTCTTGAGTAGGTTTCCTTGAACTCATTTCTTTCCTTAAACAATTTCTGCCATCTCTTTCATATCTTTTCTTACCATACTCTTCATGTTCATACTCTTCCATGGCCAAAGTGATTCATGTTTCTTATCATTTATGATTTCTTTGCTCTGGCCTTGGATTCTAATCATACTTTTATAAGCTCATTTCTAAATTGGTCTTTTTATCTTATCGATTTCACCATTCCTGACCAATGCTTTACTGCCATTAACTTTTTATATAACTGCTCATACTCTGTTAATTGTGCAACGTGGAAGCAAATGAGAGAGGACTGCTAAATTGTAACCAATACTTTCTTCCACTGCATTCCCAGATGAACCCTCAAGAGTGACATGACTATGTTCTAATCCTTTCTTTCAACCAATGCTTTTGAATATCAGCCTTTTTCAGGGTCTGAAATGATGTTAATCTGTTCTTGCGAACAATAAGTTTTCAGAACATGAATATGTATGACAAAAATTGATGCAGGGGGTGGCATGGCAACAGCCCATCCTTCCTAGGAAGTCATAAGGAATGTTGAGTGCTACAGTAAGGGGTGAGACCTGATAAAAATAATAGTCTCAGAAAGAAGTAGAAATAGTGGCTTGGTGTATCAGCAATGCCATATTCACAATGCCTATAGAGATTACAAATATGCTGATATAATTATCCATCACAAAATACGTCAGGTTTGCCATTTGGGGAAATAAACTAGAAAATTTATTAAGATACCAAAAGACTGAGTCCCAAAACCAGAAAGTGAAAGCCATCAGAGTAGTTATGACATTGGCACAGGTAGATAAAGTAGAAAGCACCCACATTCTCAAGCCTTTAAAACAGAACAGGCTACCTCAGGCAAAGGTCCTCCTCTCCCCACTCACAGCAACCACCCAGCGTCCTGGAAGCTCCCAGCAGCTCCGGCCCCCGGCAGTGCTCAGCAGGAGTCCTAACTCAAAAAAAAAAAGGGCAACCGCAACTGCTGCCAACCGCCAACCGCAGGACCGTTAGCTCGGCTTTCACTTTCTCTCGCTTTCCGCTTTCTCTTGCTCTGCTATGTCAGCACGTCCATGGGGCATGGAAGATCTTTAAATCCCATAACCCTTACACTTGGTTGAAAACAAGTTATAATGAGAGCTCCATGAAAGTCAAGATGAAGAGTTAGAAAAGATCATCACCATTCATTCAATCAGCAAACATTACTAAATGTTTATAATGCCCAAGACACTTGGCCAAAAGAAAAATGAAATGGCCCAAATGAGTTCACATTCTTCCAGGAGTGGAGAATGCAACACATACACAGACAAGTAAAAATTATGTTTGTATAAAGTGATTTCCAGAGAGGAGGAGAGAGCATTGATGACAGAGGAGATCAAGAGAGGCCTCCTATGAGAGGTAAAACCATAGGCTGGGGGTCATCTCCAACTGTCTTGGTCTATATCTTGCCACCAAGATGACTTCAGGGGAGAAAGTGAAGCTGGTAACTTTCTTTGCCCAGTCATCCCTCACTTGAATCCAAATAACTTGCAAAAGGCCAAGCCTTTAAAGAAGCTAAAAGGTGGTGGTAGGAAAGGATAGAATTCCAGATGAGAATAACATGTACCAAGGCCCAGAAACAGGAGATGATATGGTCTGTGTATGGAAAAAGCTAATAGGCCAGTTTGTCTGAAGCACAGAGTTTGGAAGAGATGATAATATGAAATTATTTAACTTCTCTGAGTTTCAGTTTCCTCAACTTAAAATAAAATTGGATTAAGTGACCTTCTAGGGTCCCTTGGAGTTCCAAAGTTGTCCAGTTCTAAATTATACTGTATCTTTGTAGTCATAGTCAAAAGACAAAGCAAAAGATATATTATTATTAAACCAAGAATGCAGGCATTTTCATGCATTTATCTGGGAAATGCATTATGCATGTATTTATACACTAAATGTAGAGAGAGAATGTCATACAAAGTAGAAGGCTAGGTTCAGAGTCTCCATCACAGAAATCTCAATTATGGTAAAATGGAAAGCCTCCTAGATTTGGAGTGAGAGAATCCTGTCACCAGTATGACCTCGGGCAAGTCACTAAATTACTCTAGGTGTGCTTCCTCAACTAAGAAAGTGGGTCTAGATAACCTCTGAGGTCCCTTGCCGCTTAAAAGCTATAATAAGATCTGAATTCAAGTCTTGATTATCATTACTAATGTGAGCCTGGGGGATTTCTTTAACCTCTGTATGCCCCAGGTAATCCATCACTTGCTTAAGAGGGCAGTTAGATGGCACATTGAATAGAATGCTGGGTCTAGAGTTAGAAAGACCTGAATTCAAATTTGACCTCAGACACCTACTAGCTGGGTGACCCTGGGCAAGTCACTTAGCTTCTGTTTGCTTCAGTTTTCTCCATATGCAAAATGGGGATAATAACAGCACCACTTCCCAGGGTTCTTGTGAGCATCAAATGAGCTACTAATTGTAAAACTCTTAGTACAGTGCCGGGCAGGTGAAAAGTGCTACATAAAGTTATTTGTTATCATTATTAAGTCTGCCATCTGTCTGAGTAGAGATTTCTCACACAGGGAGTTATCCACAATAGTGTAGTGGCAACCACACTGGCACACCCAGGATGGCTGTTAGCACAGGTTCTTAGATCTGCTTTACTAGGAAAGATAGCTGTTTAAGGGATCAACAATCTTTTTTAATACATTCACCAGTTCAGGGGAAAAGTCAGCACCCTGAACTTCAGAGAAAATATAAGCAGAGAAATAAAGACCAACAGACAGGGCTCTGACTGCCTGAATCAACTATACACTTTACATGTATCTCTGGATTGAAAGAGCCTTTACATCAGAGCAGTCGGGGAGCTCTGAACATACAGTCATTCAGAATCTCGACCAGGGAACCAAAAGATTCTTCTCATAAGTGAGCCCCCAAAGCAAAACATCAGCTCAGAGTATATATACACTTCTCAGAGCAAGAAGGCATCACAACCCTCATGACTCAGTGTCTAATTAGGAATTAGCAAAAGGTGTGATCACCTTCCTACAAGAAAACCTTCCCAAGCAAGCTTCCCTTAATAGGCTCCATGTGAGGTCTATTAATGGGCTGGGAAGATCTTAAAACCCATTAACATTACAAATAGTGAAGTTAAGGATCCTTCCTCTCCAAGTATATGCTATTTTGGCAAAGATAAGTTGGGGTTTCAAAGATTAGGTCTAATGTGACTTTGAGTGGAAAAAGCCTGAAAAGAAGGAGTTACCTTTTTGCCCTTATTTTGCATAAGAAAAGTAACTGATTGTCATTTTACCCCGTCCCTGTTGTGCCCAACTTTAAGGAAACAATTTGGATACATAACACTAAGACAGATGCCATCAAACAGGAAGTCACATTTGGCTGTTACATAGCTAATCAATGAACAACCATTTATGAATCAACTGCCCTGTGCCAGGCTTGTTGCTGAGAATGCAAAGACACAAATGAAATGATCTCTGTCCTGAAGATGCTTACATTCTAAGGATGGAAACAATGTGAACAAAAAATAATCTAAGTATGGGCAAAATAATGGCGAGGGGGGTGGCTAGATGGAGCAGTGAATAGAGCACCAGCCCAGGAGTCAGGAGGACCTGAGTTCAAATTTGACCTCAGATACATAACAATTACTAGCTGTGTGACCTTGGGCAAGTCACTTAACCCCAATTGCCCTTTCTTCCCCCCCTCCAAAAAAAAAAGGCAAAAAAAGATATATAATAATGACAAGGAAATTTGTAAAGCCAGGTACTTTCAGTCTGGGAATGAAGGAAGGCTCCACATAACAGGTGGCATTTGAGCTGAGCTTTGAAGATAGTGGGATTCTAAGAGAAAGAGCATTCCAGGCCTGTTGGGCAACCTTTGCAAAGACTGGGATGGGAGGTGGAATGTCAGCAAAAACTCCAATTGATTTACATCCAATTTACAACCAATAACAAAGTTATTGGACTTCCTCAGTGGGAACTGTTTCCTTTTCGAAGTGCCTGCTTCTCCTAATGGCAGATGGACAGACTGGTCTGTTACACTATTTGCCCAAAGGTTTAACTGCACATGACATTTGAGAAAAGGTATGCTACAATAATCAAAGGACTGATTCCATGACTGAAAGCACGCTCTTCATCTTAGCTGGCTACTCCCTATCTGAGGGGACAATTGTTGGGGAGAGCCCAGAAAGAGAGTCTAAGACCACATTGCAGACTTGCATTCGCTAGTTACATTTGCCTACCACATTAAAGGTGCCCTTTTTACTTGAGTGTTTTATTCTGGAATTTTTGAAGGATACATGATGCCAAACAGAATATTTATAACAAACCTTTCAAGGTTCATCCTCATCTATTTTCACCCTCAAAGGTCATTTCATAAAAGAGATCAAAAGGCAGCTCATTCCAGGCCAGCTCTGCAGGTGGTCAGAGGCAGATTAAGTACTAACGGAATACTGAAAAAGTACAAATCTAGATGACTTGTTTTATACAGTTCTGTAATATAGTGTCTTTATTACCATGCAACATAATTACATATATGAAGTAGTTTAATTATAAATGATATAATGAAAAAGCATTAAAAATGGTCTGGAAACAAGCTTATCAAATGGGCTTTCTGCACATCTCTGAAACTCATTTCTGAGGACATCTTAATGTTTCACTGGTTTAATGTGCATTCAGCAGCCCAAGGGGACAAGGTGGTCCCATGCTGCCCAAGGAATGGGTTTGTTCCAGGCAGATCCTCACTAGAGGGATGGACACTTGCAATCTAGCCAGGGGTTCTACAAACTGGCTCCTTGTGTTTCTACTTCCACATGGTTCTTCCAAGTTACTTCCATATGACTGACCTAGTCAACCAATGTCAGCAGCTTCCTGTTGCCTCTAGAAAAAAATAAAATATTATTTCCTATGTTTAGCTTTTAAAAGTTATATACAAAGTGATTCCAGTGTACTTTTCCAGTCTTTCTGGACATCCCTCTACTTCCTGTATTAGGTGACCTAGCCAAATTGGTCTTGTCTATGTTCTTCATTCAAAAGTCATCTCCCATCTCCATGCCTTTGCACTTACTGTCCTCTACACCCAGAATGAGCTCTCTCCTTATCTCTACCTCACAAAGTCCCTCTCTTCCATTAAGATGCAGCTTGGATACAGTCTCCTGTATGGAGTCTTTCTTGATTCCCCTAATAGTCTTCTCCCTCCCATAATACCTTGTATTTAGCTGCTCTGCATGTCTGTATTTTTATTAGCTTTGTATTCATGCTGTATATATCTTGTATGTGTTTGCTGTCTCCCACGTTAGAATGTAGTAAATTCCTTATGAATATGGATCATATCTTTCTTTGTACTTGTATCTCTAGCACTTAGCACAGTCCCTGCCACATAGTGGGTCTCTGATGCAGATTTTTTGATTTATATATTCATTGAATGTCTTCCTAAATAAACAAAAAGCCATGAAACTCTTCACTGTGTAATTGACCATTAGGTAAAAAAAAGAAAAAAAACACAGTGTTGTGAAAAATTCTCTTATTCCCATCCTTGGTGGAGAAAGGAATTTATATCTAATATTGAATATATTATAACACTGAACTAGAATGAATAAGGGAAAAGGGGGAGAAAGAAGAAAGGGTTGGGAAATGCTCTCATTTCCAAGCTAAAAAAATGACAAAAGGGATCTTTTCCTCATAAATAACAAAGAAACATCTCCAGGGGAGGAAATGGTATTTTATTTTCCTTAAATGGATGGGAAACAGTTATCCCTGAAAGATATCAATGCTATTAAAATGTTAAACTTTTGGGGCGGCCAGGTGGCTCAGCGAGTAAGAGCACCGGCTCCAGTGTTGGGACGACCTGGAGATCGAATCCTGGGCTCAGACACTCAGCACCACACCCAGAAATAACTGGCCATGTAACCTTGAGCAAGTTACTTAACCCTGAATGCTTAATAAAAAAAAATGTTAAACTTTTTTTTCATAAAACCCAAATCTTTGCTGAGTTTCTGAGGTGGTTAAGACCATGAAATGATGTGAATAACAAAGTACTTAGTATAACAACATAACTAGTACAGGACTCCACCCACAGAAGATTCTTAATAATTATCAATTAATTGTTAATATAACTATATAAATATATAATGATTTAGTTTTTAATAATTATCTATCAGCCAACAAGAAATTATTAATCACTTGTTATGCGTTAGAAATAGTGCTAGGCACTGGAGAGATACGGATTGAGTTAATCCACAATCTTAAGGAGTTAATATAGCAAGTGGTCACAAATGTTCTATATGCATTTATTAGGCACATCTGATGTGTAAGGTACTGTGTTAGGGAAAGTCAAAAACAAAACCAGTCTTTACCCTTAAAGATTTTAACCCAAAGTGTAAGTGGAAACGCTTGGAGGTTGGACAGAACACTGACAATTTGGGGACATCAGAAAAAGTTTCCTGTAGGAGGGGGGACCCCCAAGCTAAACCTGCACTGGTCCTCATACAGCATGATCTCTTCTCCCCAAACATCATGATTACCCTTCTCTAAAACTTTCCAACTTGTGGGCATATGACAACACAAAGAATTGGTGATTTCATCTGTGTGGAAAATTCCTGGTATAAGAAATCCCTCCACTCCTGCAAATTGTAGAAACAAAAACAGAAATTTAAAAATTGTGTATATATATAGGACAGAAAAAAAAACCAAGATGTATACAAATAATAGAGTAAAATTATTTTGTACGCTGATTGCTAAAATCGGACTCTGATGCTTCATCATAGTGTAAAGGTGCTCATGGGTTTACTACTGGACTAGAAATAACAAAATCTGAGTTTGAACCTTGCCTCATGCAATATCATTTGTGTGAACCTGAGCAAAGTCTGTTTATTGAGGTGTCAGTTTCCTCATCTTCATAATGAAGATAATCACATGTATTTGAAGGTTTGCTGTAAGGATCAAAGTAGGAATAAAAAGATGTAAAATGCATTTTAGACTTCCAGTGCCAAGATGGAGGAAGGACACCCTGAAGCCGTCCCAAATTTCCCTCCAAATAACTAGAAAACTGCCTCAGAATTAATCTGGGATCAGGGAAGCAGCTTGCCAGCATGACAAGAAAAGTCTTTGTCACTGGGGCTGGTGGGGTGGGTTGAGGTTCCAAGAGTAGAATCAGCCAGTCAGTCTCACAGCAAGGGGCTTCCAGCAAGGTTCTGAGCCTGGGACAATCCATCAGTAAGACCATGCTCTACTGTAGGCCAAAATTGAGCAAATTTGAAATTAGAATTGAACAAGTGGAAACTAATGACATTATGAGATATCAAGATAGGATAAAACAAAATTAAAAAAAAAAGATTACGAAAATTAGAAATTAGTCATTGGAAAAAAAACTGACCTAAAAAAATAGATTCAGGACAGATATTATAAGAATTATAGGACTAACTGAAAACCAAAATTTTTAAAAAGGGGTTGTGGGGTGGACAATAACTTTGAAGAATTATCAAAGAAAACTGCCTTGATACATTAGAAATGTAAAATGAGGAGAGACTGAGAGAGCCGAGATGGCGGAGTAGAAGCACGACCTTCCCGCAGCTCCAGCTTCCACCCTCCCCAATCCATGTAAAAAGGGGACTCTAAACAAACTTTGGAGCTGCAGAACCCACAAAATGACACAGAGAAGCTAACCTCCCGCTGAGAACAGCCCGGCAGGCCAGCAGGAATCAGCCAGGGCAACACTCTGGGAGCTGAGCCCAACACCACACAGAGGCTTTAGCCCCAGGGCGGGCCTGACCAGCTGCCAGCCAGAGGGACTCCAGATCAGCAGCAGCTGTGGCCGTTTCCAGATTTATCAATACATAGATGCGAAGGACAAGGTGAGAGGCCAGTGCAGTCTAGACTTTGGGACCCAGTAAGTGGGAGTGCATGGCTTTTACCCCTGGGGCAAGAAACCGCTGAGATGCCAGCACAGCCAGCCAGCACCATGTGGGGGATTCAGCTCCTGGTCTGCAGAGTGTAGGGGGACCAAGCACCAGTCTGAGGGGTAATTGCTCTTGCTTTAACCTGGTTGGATCTGGATTGCAGTCTAGGGTGGAGGTCCTGGGGTGTGTGTCCAGCTTGCCAGAGCCTGTGGAGACCTCAGAGAGGGCACCCATCTAATACCTCTGGCAGCTGAGAAAACCCCAGCGTTTGGGACAAAAACTCCCCTGTCTGGTGGCAGAGTCCTACTGTGGCAAAAAGCCCAAAAGTCAAATCATTGAGTGGCAAAATGAGCAGGCAAAGGAAACAAAGCAGACAGAAGATTCCAACATTACACTCCTATTTTGGGGATAAGAAGGAGCAAGGCATGGAACAGGAGGAAATCAGTGAAGTCAGAACTCCTGCACCAAAAGCTTCAAAGGAAAATACAAGTTGGTTACAGGCCATAGAGGACCTTAAGAAGCAGAAAAGAGAAGTGGAGGAAAAATTGGGAAGAGAAATGAGAACAATGCAAGAAAATTATGAAATGAGAGTCAACAGCCTGACTGAAGAAAATAATACCTTAAAAAACAGACTGACTCAAATGGCAAAGGAGGCTCAAAAAGGCAATGAGGAGAAGAATGCCTTAAAAAGTAGAATTTGCCAGATGGAAAAAGAATCTCAAAAGCTCACTGAGGAGAATCATTGCTTCAGAATTAGATTGGAGCAAATGGAAGCTAATGACTTTATGACAAATCAAGATGCTGTTAAACAGATCCAAACAAATGAAAGAATAGAAGGCAATGTGAAATATCTCATGGGAAAAACCACTGACCTGGAAAATAGATCCAGGAGAGATAATTTAAAAATTATTGTACTGCCTGAGAGCCATGACCAAAGTAAGAGACTGGAAAGCATCCTCCAGGAAGTTCTCAAAGAAAACTGCCCTGTTGTTTTAGAACGAGAGGGCAAAATAGAGGTTGAAAGAATGCACCGATCACCTCCTGAAAAAGATCCCAAAAAGAAAACTCCTAGGAATATTATAGCCAGGTTCCAGAATTCCCAGATTAAGGAGAGAATATTACAAGCAGCCAGGAAGAAACAATTTGGATATTGTGGAAACACAATCAGGATAACTCAGGATCTGGCAGCTTCTACACTGAGGGATCGAAGGGCCTGGAATGTGATATTCCGGAGGTCAAGGGAGCTGGGATTAAAACCAAGAGTCACCTACCCAGCAAAACTGAGTATCATGTTTCAGGGGAAAATATGGTCATTTAGTGGAATACAGGACTTTCAAGCATTCTTGCTGATAAAACCAGAGTTGAATAGAAAATTTGACATTCAGATACAAGAAGCAAGAGAAGCATGAGAAGGTAAACAGGGAAAAGAAATCATAAGGAACTTATCAAAGTTGAACTATTTTTTTTTAAAGCAATCGGGGTTGAATGGCTTGCTCGGGGTTGCACGGCCAGTTGTTGTTTCTGGGTGTGGTGCTGGGTGTCTGGGCCCGGATTTGATCCAGGTCGTCCCGGCACTGGGGCTGGTGCTCTTGCTCGCTGAGCCACCTGGCGAAAGTTGAACTATTAACATTCCTAAGTGGAAAAACAATAATTGTAACTTATGAAACTTTTCTCAGTAGTTGAAGGGATTAGAAATATATATATATATATATACATATATATGAGGGTATGTGGGCATATGAATACATATGTGAATGTGTGTCTATACGTTTACAGGTATACATAGATAGAAGGCACGGGACCAATTTAACAGGAAGGGATGATACTTAAAAGGTGAAATTAAGAGGTGAGAGGAAAATAAGGAGAGGAGATGGGGAGAGACAGAGTGGGGCAAACTATCTCATACAGAAGAGGCAAGGGAAAATGGTTACAATGGAGGGGAAGAATAGGAAGGCAAAAGGGAATGGGTCAACCTTATTCCTATTGAATCTGGCTCGAGGAGGGAGGAAATACACACTAAATAGGGGATCTCACCCTCCAGGAGAATAGGGGGGGAAGGGGATGTGAGGGGGAATAATGGAAGGGAGGGAAGGCTGGGGGGGAGGGAAGTTGGAAGCACCCACTTTTGAAAAGGGACAGGATCAAAGTAGAGAATAGAACAAGTGGGAGGTGGGATAGGAGGGAGGGAAATATAGTCAGTCTTTTACAATACATCTACTATGTTATTGTTTTGCATTAGCCGCACATGTACAACCTATACTGAACTGCTTTTCTCCCCAGTTGGGGTGGGTGGCAGGGGGGGAAGGGAATGAATCTGAAATTGAAAGTTTTAAAATCAAATATTCAAATATTCAAATATATATATGTGTGTGTGTGTGTGTGTGTGTGTGTGTGTGTGTGTGAAAAAAAGAAATGTAAAATGAAAACTTCCAGGAACATCATAGTGAAATTCCAGAGTACACAGATCAATGAAAAAACATTGCAAGCAGTCAAAAAGAAACAATTTAAATATAGTGGAGTTATAGTCAGGATTACAAAAGATTTTGAAGCTTCCACATTAAAGAACTGCAGGACTTGAAATATGATATATAGGAAGGGGAAGGAGTTAGGAACTCCTAACCAAGAATTAGTTAGGAACCAAGAATCATCTACCCAACATAACTGAAAAATCTTTCAAAGGAAAAAATAGACATTTACCAAAATAGTGGACTTTCAAGCATTTCTAATTAAAAGATCAGAGGCAAATAAAAAAATCTTCCCTCCAAATATAAGACTCAAGGGAAACATAATAGGTAAAAAAGAAATAAGAAAGGGATAACAAATTCAATAAGGTTAAACTGTTTATATTTCTATATGGCAACTCAACTTCATTACTATAAAAGCAATTAGAGGGTGTATATGTAGAGAGAGGGTGTGCATAGAAGGTGCATTTGATGGCATGATACCAGAAAAAAAAAATAAAGTGGTGTGAAAGAAAATTGCCCTGGAAGAAAAAGGAAGAAGAAGCATTAAATGGATTAAATCATCCAACATATAAGAGGAATGAAAGAGTTATTATAATGGAGAGTAAGTTGGGTGAGGGGAGTGGTGGGCGAAGCATAAACCTTACTCTCATCAAAATTGACTCAAAGAAGGATACACACTCAGATAAATATAGAAATCTATCTTACCCTATAAGTAAGTAAAAAGGAATGGGGATAATATAGAGGTTGGGATGATAAAAGGGAGGGTATATTTGAGAAGGTGGTGATCAAAAGTAAAACAGCTGTAAGGAGGGAAAAGGTCGGGGGGGGGGGGTAAGTGAGAGAGGGATATAAACAAGGCAATAGCATGGAAGTAACTATACAGTTAGTTATCATAACTATAAATGTGAATGGGATGAATTCACCCATAAGAGAGAAGCAGATAGCAGAATGGATTAGGATACAGAATCCTACAATAAGTTATTATCTGAAGCAAAGAAATATATGCAGAATAAAGGTAAGGGGATTCAGCAGAATCAATCATGCTTCAGCTAAAGCAAAAAAAAGCAGGTGTAGCAATTATGATCTCAAACAAATCAAAAGCAAAAATAGATCTAATGAAAAGAGATAACAAAGGAAATTATATTTTACTGAAGGGTAAAATAGACAAACCATATCAAGACTAAATATATATGTACCAAATGGCATAACATATAAATTTTTGAATGAGAAGTTGAATTAGTTACAGAAGGAAACAGATAATAAAACTACAGTAATGGGGGACCTTGACTTTCTCCTCTCAGAACTAGATAAATCTAACCAAAAAAAGAAAGAATTTACAGAGATACCTAAAACTCTGAAAAAGTTAGATATGATAGATCTCTGGAGAAAATTAAATTGGAATAGAAAGAAATATACCTTTTTCTCAGTAGTAGCTCATATACAAATACTGACCAAAATTAGGATTTAAAATCCTCACAACCAAATGCAGAAAAGCAGAAATAGTAAACACATCCATTTCAGATCACAATGCAATAAAATTGCATTCAATAATGAGCAATGCGGAGAGAAATTAAAATTATTTGGAAAATAATCTAATACTAAAAAAAGTGAGTAGAAAATACTAAAAAAAAAAAAGTGAGTTGAAGAACAAATCATAGAAACTATTTCGTTAAAGAAAATTACAACAATGAAACAACATATCAAAATCTATGGGATGCATCCAATGCAGTATTTAGGAGAAACTTTATACTTCTAATTGCTTACATCAATAAAATAGAAAAAAAAAGGCAGACTAAAGAATTGGGCATGTAACTAAAAAAACTAGGAAAAGAACAAATTAAAAATCCTCAATTAAACACCAAATTGGTAATTCCAAAAATCAAAGGAGATATTAATAAAATTGAAAGGAATAAGATCATTGAACTAACAAATAAAACTATAGACTGGTTTTATAAAAATAAAATGAAATAAAATAAAGTATTGGTCAATTTGATTTTAAAAAAGGAAAGAAAAAAATCAAATTGCTAGTATCAAAAATGAAAGGGCTGAATTCACCACCAATGAAGAGGAAATTTGACAATCTAAATGGAATGGATGAATATCTACAAAAACATAAATTACTCACATTAACAGAAAAAGAAATAGAATACTTAAATAACCCAATCTTGGAAAAGAAATTGAAGGAGACAGCAAGGAACTTCCTAAGAAAAAGTTCCCAGGACCAAAGAGATTCACAAGTGAATTCTACCAAACATTTAAGAACAATTAATCCCAATACTAAATAAACTATCTGTTAAAATACACAAAGAAGGAGTTCTTCCAAATTCCTTTGATGACACAAATATGGTGCTGAATACCAAACCAGGAAGAGCCAATATAAAGAAAGAAAATAATTATAGACCAATTTCCCTAATGAATATTGGTACAAAAATTTTAAATAAAATACTAGCAAAGAGATTACAGCAATATATCTCACTATAACCAGGTGGAATTTATACCAGAAATGCAAGGCTGGTTCAATATTAGGAAAAGTGTGAGCATAATTAACCATAACCATAACAAAGCTAACAGAAATTATCTAATTATATCAATAGATACAGAAAAAGTCTTTGACAAAATGCAGCAACCAATCCTATTGAAAATACAAGAGAGCATAGGAATAGATGGAGCTTACTTTAAAATGGTTAATATTTGTCTAAAACCATCAGTAAACATTATCTACAATGGGGAAAAAGTAGAAGCTTTCCCAGTGAAGTCAGGGGTGAAGTAAGTATGTCCATTATCACCTCAATTATTCAACATTGTACTTTCTTTAGTAATAAGAGAAGAAAAAGAAATTAAAGGACTTAGAATAGGCAACGAGGAAACAAAACTATCAGTCTTTGCAGAAGATATGATGTTATACTTAGAAAATCCTAGACAATCAACTTAAAAGTACTTGAAATTATTGACATTTGCAAAGTTGCAAGATACAAAATAAACACAAATAAATTATCATTTTCTATATATTACTTATATATTTCTATATATTTCCACATATTACCAACAAAGTCCAGCAGCAAGAGATAGGAAGAGAAATTCCATTTAAAATAAGTGTAGGAAATATAAAATACTTGAGAGTTTACCTGCCAAGACAAAAATTATTGAGGAGAGTCAGACAGGTCTAGGAACCAGTGGAAAGGGAAAATCACACATAAATAATCATGTATCAATTGCTTCCTATGTGCCAGGCATGTGCTAAAGCTAAGGACAAAAGAGATACAAAATATAGTCCCTGCTCTAAAAGAGCTTACAGTCTAATGAAGAAAAAGAGGATGTCTGCTAGAATAATACCATCAAGAAAGTGGAAAGAGATGGCATCAAGGGTATAGATAGAAGGAAAACCCTTAATGAGGAGTATAGATAAAACTCCTTCTATGAGTTCATAGATCGAATTTTACCAACAGGTAATTCATTCAGAACAAGAGAAAAGAATAACTACAGGCTACTACCCTTCTATTACCTAAAATTTCTAAAGAAGAAAAAATCAGAAAGAAATCTGACAAATACTTTTTTTCTCCTTAATATAGCTACACATTTCTATGAGTGTCAATAAGAAAACATATTTTCATATAAAATATGTACCAAAATATTTCCCCTCAATACATTCCAGCATGAATACTCTAATCCAAGCGATTAGGAATTCATCTATTGGCCCTGTAACTAAAAATAAGAAGAATTCATTGAATTTAGGGTTGATTTCATAAAGAGGGGAGGGTCTCAAATTTGTATTTGCAGCTTGGGATTTATTAGTCTTAGTGTAGGAACAGAAAAGCAGCTACACACAAGCTAAGTTAACTCCAGGATTTACTGGAGAGTAGAGAAACTTTGGAAAAACTCCTACATTAAAAAAATGTAAGTCAAAAGAGGCCACAGTAGTAGCCAAGCTAGTAGCAATTATGCAAAACCTTTGGTCAGAAGTCATTTTCTGCATGTTTTACAGACAAACAAACCTGCCACCTGCTAGGAAATGGGAATTTTATTGCCCTACATGTCCATTCATTATTTTACAAAACTATAATTTGAAGCCTTCAAGACACAGTGACTTACAATATTGCTCTTGGTAATGAGAGAAAAGAACACATTTTGGCCAAGATTAAATTGTCAGAGAGTTGAGGGGGCCATATTTTCTCTTCACAGTCCTATAAAACCTTCATAAAAGTTCAAAATTCAGTTGAAAATTTAAATATATTATTTTGAAGTATTTGTTTTCTTATTACCTACATATATGACGCCCCACTAAAAATTACATTCTATTTACTTTGGATATATTTTATAGAGAAGTGATGTTGCATCGTGATTAGAGAGCTAGCCTCGTTTAGGTCCTGCCACTGACCTATGACCTCTACTGGTCATTCCACCTCTTTGTTCTCCAGGCAACTTTCTAATATTATCAATTGCAGAGTAGCTACTGATATGCATTAATACAGGAAGTTTCTTTACCTGGAGTTTCCAATTCAGTGAAATCAGTAGTTCTATCAGAAAAAGAAAAAAAAAGATGAATGAAAGAGGATTTTATTAAACATGTGTAAAGATCTGTTCTGAGCACTCAAGATACAAACAGAAAGTCAAGATAGGCCGTACTCCTGAGAAGATAAAATTATAATTAAGGGGAACAAGAGGAAAAGAATGTTTTTTCTAATGTCATTCCTGCTTATTAAGCCATATCTCTCTATCTACCCTCCTGCCTATTGGGTACATAGAAATCAAGAATGTGTTAAATGTCAGTCACATACCAGGCAGTAAAGATACAAATACAAAAATGCAAGTCCCTTCCTGCAAAAGGTTTTCATTTTATTAGGAGACAAAGGGAGGGTTTAACAGTGCCCTGTTAGAATCATGGGAATTTTCCTGGTCAGTCTTTCTGCACTGGTCTTACTTTGCCTCTGTGGTAGAAACTACAAAGAGAAAGCTTATGTTCTTTGCTGTATGACCACCTACTCTCTATCTCCCTATCTATTTATCCATCTATCTCCATATATCTATCTTGCTATCATCTACAGATCAATCTATACATATACCTACGATTATGGTTGTGGTTATGGATATGGATATAGAAATAGCATACAAATAGATCTATTCATACATACATGTATAAGATGTGGCAAGTATAGAGTACTTACACATATATTACATGTGTGTGTTTGTCTGTATGTACATATACATATATGTATATGCATATGCATATCTGTGTATATGTTGTCTCTCCACAGTAAAATGTTAGTTTCTGGCTTTGTTTTTGTTTTTTTCTTTTGCTCGTTGCATGAGCACAGGTCTCTATACCTAATAGGTACTTAAGACATGATTATTGAATGAGATTGAATAAGATAGCGGGAAAGATATATATGCATATTATATATATTCACATATATGCACATTATATCTATAGGGCTTCACAGTTTATAAAGCAGTTTCAGAGATGTTAACACTCTTGATCTTCACAATGACCTTGTGTTGTAGGTAGGGCAGACAGATGAATAGATGCTCAGAGGTTGATGCCTTGTGTAATTCCAGGGGAAAAGTTCTACCTTGATAACTAGTTTAGATATAACTTATAATCTACAGCATTTGTAAGCTTTTCACAGGAACGAACCTGGTCCTTTTGCAAATGGTTTAATGCTAGGAGCAACGCATGCTGAATTGCATAGTCAGAATCCAAAGGGAAGCTCTGGCAGCCCTTGGGGCATTGCATTGGATCTAGTAAGATGAAATAAATAGAGATACAGGTAAAGCATCACAGGTTAAAAAAATGATTCTAAAGTATAAGATAAGGGGATTATGGTTAGCTAGCAAGTTGCCTGAAAAAAATCTGGGAGTTTTAATGGACTAGAATCCCATGATCAATAGTATAATATTTTAACCAGAAAAGCAAATAAAGCCTAGAAATAATATTCCAGATAGTCGCTCTTGTTTCTGTTCTAGAGGCAATAGAATGTGAACTATCTGCAGGCAGGGACGATTTCATTTTTGGCTTGGTATCTCCAGTGCATACACAGCATGGTGCCTGGCACATAATACACACATGAAACAAATGTTTGTTGAATAGAATTATAAGTGACTTTCTTCTCCTTGATTTGCACAGGGACGTTCAATTCATGTTTACATAACTGTACTGTATTACAGTACACAGCATATAAAGGTTTCCATGAGAAAGTACATATCTTCTGTTATCTTAACATGACAATTTGAGAGGAATCTGTGAACTACCGAGTATGGAAATTCCTTCCACTAACCCAGATAGCCATCTGATTCTAATTTAATTAAATTCAACATGTATTTATTAAATGTCTGCTTTGTCCTAGGTTCCATGAAGTGTTCAGCATCTTCCCTCAAGGAACTTGGACACCATTGGAAGGAAACATTCACAGATAAATGTGTGTGTGTGTGTGTGTGTGTGTGTGTGTGTGTGTGTGTGTGTGTGTGTGTGT
>NW_027186457.1:19018708-19111527 GCF_028583685.1 Petaurus breviceps papuanus | reverse complement strand
TGTGTGTGTGTGTGTGTGTGTGTGTGTGTGTGTGTGTGTGTGTGTGTAAATTCAAAGTAGATGCAAAGGGCCATAGCAAACAGAGAGCTGATCTTGGGAGTCTGGAAGAGCTATCTTACTACAGGCAATTCAGTGTTCCCAGGAAAAATTGTTAGACTTTAAATTGTAACAGATGTGAATCTGTATCAGAGAAGAAATTTCTTTATTGGGGATTCTCTACACCAATGAAATCACAGTTCTTGTCCAAAAAGAAATTTAAGATATGGACACAAATTGCTAATTAGACAATCAAGTGGCTTTCATTTTGAGGTTTTTTTTTTTAGTTTTCCACATTCCCTTCCATAAGGTTTAACTTCCCCCCTTCCTCTCCCCCTCTCTCCCTAAGATGTTCTGCAATCTGACAGAGGCTCTACATATACTTTTCTATTAAACATATCACATTAGGCATGTTGTATAGAAGAATTATAAAAAATGGGAGAAGCCACAAAAAGGAATAACAAAACAAAACAAAACCACTTTGGTGAGGCGGGTGGTATAGATATTACCCCTATTTATAGATAAATTAATATTTATCTGTAAAAATATGCTGTTGTTGCTGCTGCTGTTGTTGTTATGACATAATGTGGGGTTTTCTTGGCAACAATACCAAAGTGGTTTGCCATTTCTTTCTCCAGTTCATTTTACAATTAAGGAATTGAGACAAATGGGGTTAAGTGACTTGCCTAGGGTCACACAGCTAGTATATGAGACCATATTTTAACTCAGGAAGATCAGTCTTCCTGGTTCTGCAATGTATCAACTCTGCCACTTAGCTTTTCAGAAAATAAATGGAGATAAAAATAGAGAAAAGATGAATATAATTTAATAATTAAGCCTTAGATTAAGAGGGTTGCCTGTAACTCGCAACATTCTTTAAATGTGATGTCTTCCCTGTATGATGAGACACATATGGGCACAATGTATGATGCCCACTATGCCTGAGGCATCATTATTTTCTACTAATTGTGATTTTATTTACAATGATTCATTAATTTTCTTTTATGCCCCTTCCCTATCCTCCTTGTAAGCAATGGTACGAACTTAACAAAATGGTTGAATGGAATTAGGATGGGAAGGGACAAAGAGGAATATGACCTATGACCCAGAAATAGGTTTGGACTCATGGGTGCATGTTAGGGTCAAACTCTTTTACCCTCTATGTGGTATATTTTAGGTTGATTGTTTAAATGCAAAGGGGAAAAAAACTGTGAAAATAATAGCTCCCCAGTCACCTAAAGGAAGCTCGGCCTTTAAGACCCAGAGCATATTTTCTTCTTTAGTTGTCATAATGTCATGAAGCTAGAAAGAGAAAAAGAACAGTGGGAGTAAAGTACATTGGGCATGCCAATAAATGAATGATAAATTATTAAAGCGTGATTGGAAATATTGCCATTTTTCACAGCTGTCACTTTAAGTATCAAAGCATCAGCACATTAAACTAGTTACGGCTTTTTCATAATTGAGACTTGAGCTCCTAGCTGTGCCCTGCAGCTTTTCATTAATCACGAGGACTGAACTTCAAGCCCAGTGACAGCTTAGGAGGCATTAAATGGGCAAAGTCTTTTGCAGGTACAGCAGAGCACAGAACCTTTTAGGCCCATAATCCTCAGCTAATTGTTTTCTCAAAGTCTCTAAACAAAATCTACTCCTGGTGTCTCCTAGTGACAGAATTAGTGGAGAACTGATTTCCTTTTTATCTTTGCAGGGTCTTCCCTCCTAAAATCTATGGAGAGCCTATTGTTGGAGGCTTAAAACAGGTGCAGAAAGCTGGGATATGTAAAGCTGTAACTGATACTTACTCAGGAAAACATTGCTTAGAATGTCCAGGAAATAATACTTCTCGAATCCTTCTTTCAATCCTTTCTTTCATTTAATTTGCCATAAAAGAAACAAGGTGACACCAAGGTTTCAGAACACAGGTGGATTTTGCTTTCCTCACAACAGCAAAGGCACTTCCAGGGTTTTTTTTAAGAGTGAGGCGACATGTTCAGTCCATAGAGAAGGACAAATCCCGGGGCTTTCCACACTTACATCTGAACTCTGAACATTCCCAGCATAAGCCCCTCCAAGATTTGGCTCACCATTCTTTCCCATCTGCAAAGTGTTATACATCAGGATTTAATGGATGTGCCAAAACATTCTTTCTTTTGTATAACAAATTATCAAGTGCATTGAGGTTCATTAATTATGTCATCTAATTGGATTGAGGCAGGTGCAAAATACCTCAGATGAAGTGGTCACTGGTAGGAAGGCCTGAGCACAAGTTTTTCTATTAGAAACCAGCATGTCTCCAGACTCCTGGAATTACTTTGTACTTATTGATTAATGGCCATAATTTATTACAGTGCAGAAGATCTTGCATTGAGTTAAATGTGTGATTAATCAATTTTCCATCAAATTATGAACAGCCGACCAGTTTCCAGAAAGAAAATACCAAGTGTGTTTTCCCATGGTGTAAATGGAGCAGGACTTAGGCTGGGGGAGAGCTAATAGCTGTCTATCACTTGCTCAATATTTCCTGCCACACTGATAAATGCCATCTCCACAAATAGGCCACAGGTAGCAATGATGGAAAGACCACCAAACACGCTTCATAGCTGCCCTTCTTCTATAATGAAATACTCTTTAAACCCATCTCAAAACAATTTATTAATGCAAAATGCATTTCTGCCTTCAGCTTGAAATATATCATTGTTAAGTCAACAATATTATATTAAACTGATATCAAGGATAGACAACCTTAGGCCAGAGAGAAATGAATTTTGGACGGGGCTACATAGAGGCTCATTGTTAGTCTCCATCAAATACTCAGACATGTGACTAATTGATGTCAATTCTAATCTGCTTTAAAAGCACATTACAAATGTGGCAAGGGAATTCTAAAGGAGCTCTCCTGATTAAGGGTAGGCTGGAGGAGAGAAATATATTTTATTCCAAAGATCAGTTTCTATAACAATAATAATAACTGCCTTATGTAGTAGAGGTGATCAGGGTACTCACTGAGTTAGTGGACCAGGGCACCTGCTATGAAACTGCATATGTTTTCTGGGCCCCCACAGAAGGATACACAACTTTCTATAATTCACATTCTTTTGGAGGATGAGTGCTTTCTTTCTCTTGGATGCCTAAGAAGAAAGGAGGGAAAGATAGATCCCACAGAAAGAAGACCAGAGTCCCTATACAGTTGCAAGTAGAATGACTCTATCCAGAAAATTATAATATTCTCCTGATGATCCCACCATACATATACATTTGATCCTTACGATGACTCTGAAGTAAATATAATTACTAATTACATTTACTTAAATATTTAATTACTTTAATTACAATTATTAATTTCCCATTTTACAGATGATGAAACTGAGATGCAAAGGGGTCTAGTTATTAAATGTTTAAATTTGAACCCAGGTCACCTTGACTCCAAGGCGAGCCTCAATTCCCTTTGCTCTCCTGTCTTTCTATTGGCTACTATAAGGATTTGTTAAGTTACTTGTCTCCTGTGAGCAGAAATGTTTGATTCTGCAGTTGAATAAGGCAGATGCTGCCCCCCAAAAAAGGCCAGAACATAGAGCAGAACATAAATGTGGCTGCCACACCATTCATTTCAACAGTACTTTAAGGCTGACAACTTATTTTCCTCTGTATAACCTTTTGAGATAAGTAGCACCATGATTATCAAGCCCATTTAACAGATTTGGAATTTGAAATTCAGAGGGGTGAGGTTTAGTCAAGGACACACAAGTAGGAAATGACCAGCTAGAACTAGAACCAAGCCTCTTGACTGGAAATCCACAACATCACAGGTTTTATAACTTAGCTTGAATCACTCTGACTTCAAGGAAAAACTTGAACAAAGGATTATGAACAAAAACCTAATCCTTGCGTAATCCAGATTTAATAAGATGGCAAAATTGTTAGCTGGAACAAATCTCCGTATGCAAGTAAATGAATAATAAGCCCCTCAGAACACCCCAACTGAAGCTGTATAGCAATAGCTGCTCCCTTCTAGAGGGTCCCTCGAGCCCCCTCTGACCCTTCAAGGAAATAACATAGGTCATTTGTAATCAGAGGTAATGCCAAGGACAAGATCACAGTCTTAGAGCAGGAATGGTTCCCATGTGTATGGCAAAGCACGTCAAATACACCAGATCCTAGGAAACTTTCCATTATCACATGTCCAGCCATTTGTGGAATCCATTCTTCCTAACCTGTCTCTTTCCTTGAAACACCACTTAAGGATTTTATAGTGACCTTTCCTTCATTTTCAAAAATTTCCTTGAGGGACTTGTGGACGAGTGGACAAGTTTTACAAGGCTGGTGTCAGACACATTAGCATACGGGTTAAAACATTTAGCAATTACTCAAGTTCAGGTTTCAGATCCTGTTAACAAATATTTGCTCCCCCAGCAAGAAGAGAATAAAATTCTCTTTGCAAGGTGGTGTTAGAGGCTCAATACGGAAAGCACAGTAGGGCATTTAACCAACTACTCCCTGGCTCAAATTCTCCAATTAAACGTCACTGTGCCCTCTCTTTCTTAAGCATCCATTTTCCTTACACTTTATTCTCATCACTGACCACTAGGAATAGATTTCCTAGACCTGGAAGAATAAGAATAAGAAAACAACTGACGTTGATATAGCTTTAACTCTGTACCAGACACTGTTATAAGTCATTTACAATTGTTATCTCACACTTGATCCTCACAACAACAGTGCAAGGTAGGTGCACTGTTTCTCTTTATGCAGATGAGGAAACTGAGATAAATGGAAGTGACTTGCCCAGGGTCTCACAGCTAGTACTTGTCTGAGGCAAGATTTAAACTTAAGGGAATCTTCAATCTAAAGCTAGCGCTTGGTCCACTGAGGTGGAAGGGTTAAAATATGCATGAGGGCTATGACCAGTCCTGTTTGGATCAAGAGGTAGTGGGTTAAAGTTGCAAAGAGGCCAATTATTGACTAGATGTAAGGAAAATTTTCCTAAAAGTAGAACTGTCCGAATGGCATGCCCCCCACCCTGCAGCAGTGGTCAGTTCCCTGAACTTGTAGGTCTTCAGGCAGATGCTAGATATCCACTTATTGGGTGTTATCCTGGGGATTCCTTTTGGGTACTTTGGACTTGATGGACATTCAGGGCCCTTCCAGCCCTACATTCTGTGATTCGTGTCATAATGCAACAGCATAAAGGGTTATATGATTATCTTTATTTTGTGTTTATACATGTTTATGTATATTTGTTTATATATTTAGATTTTAGCACATTTATCATTTATTTATTTTAGCACATTCATTATTTATTTAGCACATTTACCTAGATATGGATATTTCCATATCTATTTCTGAAAATAGATAGATCTATATCTTCTCTATCTATATCTATCTATCTATCTATCTATCTATCTATATATCTATCTATCTATCAGTTCTATGTTTACTCCAGGAAATGAGGTAGGAAGGAAACAAGCATTTTTTTTCCATAATAGCATTTTTTTCCAATTACATGTGAAGATAGTTTTATACATTCATTTTTGTAAAATTTTGAGATCCAAATTTTTCTCTCTCACTGCCTCGCTCTCCTCCCCACTCCCCAAGATAGCAAGCAGTCCAATATGGGTTACACAAGTTCTTATGCTGACAAAGCCTAGGAGATACCAATTCAAGCAAAAAAGGAGTCCCTGCCCTCAGAGAGCTTACATTCTAATGGTAGACTACAACATACAAAAGAGAATGGAACTTGGGAAGGGAGGCATGGAACACAGAGCAAGGTTTTAAAGACCTAAAGCCAGGAACTGGGCCTGCAGGGAAATAAATGCAAACCTAAACCCCTCCTGTAGCAGCAAGCACCCCAAGCGTCCTCAGGGTTTGTAGCTACCACAGGTTCTTGGATCTGCTTTGTTAAAGGAAAGCAACTCAAAATGGGTTAACAAGCTTACTTTAATCAGTCAGACATATATCGTTTACCTTGTTCAGGGGAAAAAGGTCAGCATCCCAAACTTCAAAATATAAAGACAGAATTATCAAGACATTAACAGATCAAGTATACAGCTTTCCAAACTGTCCAACCATTATATCCATACCCAGTCAACATCTGGGTTTCCACATATGGGTTTTTCAAAGCCGGGGGACTCTCAACAACGGCTTCCCAGGATTCAGATCAAATCACAGAACACTTCTCAAAGTGAGTACCAAAACAAAGCTACACATCAGGGCTTATATAGCCTCCTGGCTCAGAGAATGTAACAACTTTATTGACTCACTGGCCAATCAAGAAGTATCTACTGAAAAACAAGCCTCCCACCCCAGGCTTCAGGTGCACATTAGCCTAGGGGCAGGGAAGATCTTTAAAATTTACATTCTTATTACACCTCCCCAAAGTGGAAACTCCAGCAGGAGCTCACCAATGAAAGAAGGGAGTGAGGGAAAAGTAGCAATATTACAGAAGGGTCTCCCAAGCTGAGAAGACCTCAAGGATGGTTAATGGTTCCAAGCAAATCAGACCCATGGCTGAGGGAAGAAACAGGTTCTAGGAGAAGGATGGGAGGGAAAAACATCTCTAGACATTCTCAAGACAATCATAAAGACCTCCTTGGTCTTCCTCAGCTAAGATATTCCATCTGTCATTTCTTTACCTTTGCACTGACTGCACCCAAGCCTTGAATGCTATCCTTAATAAATTCTGCCTTCTGGAAGCCTTGGCTTCCTTTTATATTCAGCTCAACTGCCATCTCCTGTAGAAGATTTTTTCTGGTCTACCATACTTGTTCATTAATGCTTTTCACTTCCTCTATATTTATACTTGTGGTACAAATTTATGCATATGTGGTCTCCTCCAGTAGAATGCAGATTCCTCAAGGATAGGACTGATTTTTACTTTTTATTTGCAAAATATTTATTAATTAGTTAACATTCGAATGGCAATTTATCTCAATGGTTCTGCTGCTGCATGGCAATGGGCAAGTCACTTCCCTTACTGGACCACATGACTGGGCAAATAGCAGACTCCTTTTAATGTCAGTTGAATTTGAATCTTTTTAAAGATTGAATTGGAGTGTATGACACATTAAAACCTTGAAACAATTATCTCAGTGAGTCAAACATAACATTTAGCTGCATTGTGAATTGCAATGTGAAACGGTAAACATTAGATGATGATTGTTGGAATTTCCATCTATTTCCATTTCTGTTCCACTTTTAAATTTAGCAAGAATAAAATGTATTTATCCATCCGTAAGTCCAACACTTGTTGAGTGCCTGTGGTATCCCCAGTCCTATGCAAAAAGTTAAGGAAACAACCCCTGCACTTGAAGAATTTATGTTCTTATTAGGTAAAGTTGTGTCTTTCAGAAACAACCAGAGAACAACACAGGAAGCTACAAAATTGAAGACAAAATTTTTGCAGTAGCAAAGAACTGGGCATCAGTTGGAGAATGAACAAAGTGTGGTACAGGAGAGTAATGGGATGTTGCTACACTGTGAGATAAATAAGATGTTTTCAGAGACACAGCAAGATATAGAAACTGATAGAAAAGAATGTAAACACAACAAGGCAAATAATATATGCAACGACTGCAATGTCAGTGAAAAGAATAGTAAAAATGAAATCAAAACAGTGCTATAAAGTGATGATGACCTGGCTTGGCTACAGAGAAGATTTAATAGGAAGCACCTCCCCCCTTCTTTGCAAGATGTTGTGGACTCTGAACGGGGAAAACCAAATCTAATGTCAGACTGCTTAGTATATGGAATACTTCTGCTAAACCATTATTTTTCCTAATCATAAGGGATGATGTCTCTGAGAGGAAGATATGATGAAATGAAGGTAATATAAAATATGGTAATTAAAATTTAAAATTAACAGACAACAATAAAAATTAAGTCAAGTGCTGAGTTAACTTAGAACCCTGGTGGAAGCCAGGGTTAAAAATGACCTTGAAAGAAGCAAAGAGTTTCATTTAGTGACTCAGAGGGAAAAGGTCATTCTAATAAGGGGAACTAGAAAGAGATAAACAACAGAATACTGAAATAAGGGAAGATGTAGAGAACAGTAAAGAAACTGGTTGAGTTAGAACACTGAGTCTGTATTATGGAGTTGATGAAGTGTAGATACTATTAAGCCAATCCCAGGTCTGGTGACAAAAAAAAAAATTGACACAGACACATCACCACTCTGATATTCCAATAAAACAATGGAGCTAATTAATCATATAGACTACTAAGCACATCTGCCCATTTGGTAATCCCTTTCTCCCATTTCAAACATATACTTCCAAATCATCTCTTCTCCTCTTGCTTTCTTCATCTTTATGGTCCATGCTTACCTATTCAGTCATGAAGACCCATTCTACACTTTACATTATACTCTTGTGTTCTCACTAGTACCAAGTTTAGCTACACACTCATGCCCAGCCCACACCTATTATGTCATCTACTAGTCTCTCCCACAATGCTTCATGAAAACTATGCATTCCCTAAAAGTTTTCCTTTTCACAAGCTTTCAGAGGCAATAGAATTCAATCCATACCTGAACAAGAACAAGAATTCCTTCTATATTATCCAAGATGAGAGATCACTCAACTTCCAATTGAAGACCCAAAGTAAGGAAGAACCAAGATAATCCATTCTACTTCAAAAGTGCTTATACTGTTATGATGTTTTTCCTCATATGAAGCTTGAATCTGCCTCCATGAAACTTCCTACCTATTGTTCCTAGTTCATCCCTTTGGTTTCAAACAGAAGTCTAAAATCTTATATTTAGAACTAGGAGGGACCTAAGTAATCATCTAGTCCATCCCCTTCATTTCACTAATAAGCAACCAAGGCTTAAAATATTAAGTGACCTGGACAAAGTCACATAAGTAATCAGTGGTAGAGCTGGGATATGAGACCAGATACCCTAGTGGCAATTCTGGTGCTGTTTATACCATGACAAGCAAGTCAGTTCTGCCATTATCATAAAAGATAAAGTCTGAGCATCCACCACAGAGATAAAGGCAATCCTTAGAAAACAGAGTTGAGTATGTTCCAGAGGCATGGTTTGGGGAAGAATAACTACACTGTACCTATCCTCTATAGAAGTCTGTCACCTTTCATGAATTCACTCCCCCCCCAACTCTACTACCTCATTATAGCAGTACACAAAGACATTCATCAGCTTTCAGTCTAATTGGCTGTTACTCAAGTTACATGAAGACATCCAAGTTCAGCAAATGGTTTGGGAATTGGATGTTTCATTTCCAAGTCTGTGAAAACTGTGGTTGAGCATTAGAGAAACCTTATTTATTATTTATGCATAACTATGTTAACCTAGGGGGACTAACTAGTTGTGTTCCACAGCAGTAGGTACTAGGGCCCAGGAATGTTTAACATGTCATCAAGGACCTGGATGATGGAACTGAGAGCCTGCTTATTAAGTTTAAGGATGACATCTTGTCAGGAGGTGTGGTTTGCCCATTGGAAGATGGGATTAAAGTTTAAAGAAAACTGAGTGAGATGGGAAAATGCTGGGGTTACAGGGGGGAATTGCAATGTTTCATAGGTACTAAATCCAGGATAGAACCATTTGAGAAGAGCCTCAAGAAATACAAATTCTAGATGCAAAAATGAATGAGTATGGCTAAGTATAACTGAAAATGAGGTAAGGGGCAAAAGGTACCAGGAGTTGAATAAGAATCTAAAACATAATGTCAATATTGCTTTTGACAACATCACTCAGCATTTAATATATAAAGAGGGTTAATTTGATAAATATTTCATTCATGGCATCTTTGCTATTGAAGGAAGGAAATTATATGCTAAAGGTAGGGAAAGGTATATAGTCACTAAAAAAATAGAGAAATATTACAATTCTCCATTTTAGTCATATTATTACTTGAGTTATAAATCCTAGCATTTGAAAGGACCTTGGAGATCAAATACTAAAACCATTACAAGACACCTTGTCCCCATTCCCAACCCTTTCCCTACATCCTAGTTAAATAGTGATCTAGACTCTGCTTGAAAAATTATGATAACCCCTTCCAGTTCTATGCATTTCTAATCTTAAGAATGCTTTCCCCTTCCATTAAAAATAAATTTATCCATAACCCTACTCCACCATTCCATCCTGCCACAAACACGCATTGTTTCTAATTTTAGGTTTTGTCTTCACTTCTCCAGTTTAAATACCCACAATTCCTCATGTTCAATCAGTTTGAGCGCTCAGCATGCTTCCTCTGAACATCCTGTAGCTTCTCAGTGTCTTTCCTAAAGTATAGTACACAGAATTGACTCCAGTATTCCTGGTATATTCTCACAAAGTAGAGAAGAATGAGAACCTCTTTCATTCAAGATCCTCTACTTATGTTAATGCAGTCTCAGATCATTCTGGGCATGGGGGACAGTCAGTGCAAAGGCGTGGAGATGGGAGATGACTTGTGAATAAAGAAGATAGAGAAGACCAATTTGGCTAGGTAGTAGAAGTACTACATAGTAGAAGAAATGGATTGATGTAAAAAAAAAAAAAGCTAGAAAATTATGCTGGTGCCAGGTAGTGGCTTTAAAAGTTCAACATAGGAAATAATATTTTATTCTTTCTAGAGACAACAGGAAGCTGCTGGCATTGGTTGACTAGGGTAATCATATTAGCCACTACATCCCAAAGTTCAATCGCATCCAGCATGCTGTCCTCCAGAATCCCTGAGAGGCTCCAAGGAGCTCCATAGAAGATACAGTGCCATGGTATTGTCTAGGTATTGGATCCACAGCTTGAGAAGTATGGACAACTTGGAGGCAGTTGCAAGGAAAGCAATGGGAATGGATTTGGAGTCTGGAAAATAGGACTTCTGAGGAAACGGCATAAGAATAGAGATTACTTAGTATTGAACAAAAACAGGAACCCAGAGGGGTGACCTGGTAGCCTTGAAGTTTAGCCAAGGTATTTCATGCTTTTTGTGAATGAAAGTATAAAAAGAAGAAATGGATTTCTATCGTAGAAGGCAATCTAGAGTAGAAAGAGATATCCTGCACACTAAGAACACAGTTATTTTAAAGCTCTAGCAGCCATCTAAAGGCCAAGTTTAAGCAAAGTAAGCATTCCATGCTCTAAAGAGTCAGCCTTTCATTGCACCCTTATGGTGTGATTCCTTTGAATCTTTATGATTTTTCCATCATCTCGATTCTTTGCAAATACTGCAAATATCTTTGGAAAGGGTTATACCTTAAAACATATTTATGGCCCTCATAACTAAGAAAAAGAATGGGATATAGGATAAGGTCCTGAATGGATTGGGGTGGTAGCATTTTGGGGGATGTCTCATTAAAAGGCAGTATGAAAAGAAAGGAAAGAAATAACAATGGGGTCATTGAGAGATGATAATGATAAATTTTACCAACTACATAATTTTGTGAGTCAAAAATTATGTAACAAAATTGACCACTCATGCCACCCATAAGCATGAGGTGGTCTGCAAACCAGCATTCTATATAATGGGTAAATAAAATGTCAGAATACACATTTTTAAATATGCTTTTGAATCAAAGGCAAACACCCTGCATCACTGAAAAGATATCAACTTGTTTTTCAGCAGGAGTATTTCACGGAATAGATAAGAAAGCATGTAAACATTAGAAGCATTGCAGCTGAATTATAATTAATCATGAAAAAAGAATACTGAGCATCTCCTTCCTATGTTCCATAACACATTTATGTGTGCCCATGTAAATGGAATTCTGCAGTTTTCAACAGATGGAAATAAATTTATAGAAATGTCATAAATTGGCTAAATGAAGAAGAAAATCCTTTCCAGTACCCATTATGCTGTTGAATCCATGCTTCATCACTCATTAGTATTGGAAAGTCAGACTCCTTCAGAAATAACATTTTGAGTGTATGGAAAACTTTGTTTAGAGTCCCTGACTCATAGGGCTAATAACTAAGAGCCCTATTCATGGAGAAATATTTGGCTCATGCCCATTCAATTTGTGTTATCTTTTACTCAGGGGAAGTATATAACACTTTCTTCCTACATATATCCTTTCCCTTGTTTGACATCCATTAAACTGCCTCTATTTCCATTCTCCAGTGTGGTTGGTCCCACATGGCCACCTCTTCCCTAGTAAGCACCTCCAAGCAGCCAACTAAAAGGAGAAAGAAGTGTCAGATGGCAAACGGGCAGCTATAGCTCAACCATATATAATGTGCATATTCATCAAAAAAGCTTTGAACGAATCATAAAAAATGAGGGCGTGCAAGTTACTATTGCCCTGGGATAGCTGAAAATTATATGCTGTCCATCTGAGTGAAAAATTGCTGAAGCATACTGGAGACTGGTGTAAGCATCACTTAGCTTTGAACTGCTGCATTGACCAATGCCACACACATACATTCACTCTAGCTGAGAAAACAAAGATATAGCAATTTAACAAAAGTTTTGTTTCAAACTTACTTGTGCTAAAACAGAGGTTAATACAGTTGTCAGTGTTGCAGAACACACAGATTTTCCACATGGCTTCCTAGCTAACCTTAACAAAATCCTTCTTTGCTCTCCCCAGACTCTCAGATTTGCATGGCATAGTGAGTCCCACATCTATCTGTCTTTGAACCATAAACACAGGCTTATTCAGAAGATGCTAAGCATTTCCAAAAAGCATTTCAGTTTTCCATTTGTTTTCTTGTTAATTAAGGTTAGACATGTGTTGGGGTTTTTTAATGAAAGAAAAATGAACATTTTTTCCAAGTTTTGGGATGAAAACAACTGAAAAAGTCATCTTTTTAATGCAGAAAATTATTGGTTTTGACTCACTATTCTCAGCAGGTTCATACCACCCCCATCATCCTCTGAATATATTTATTATCTTGCTATTTCCTGGGTATTCTCTTGGGGGTATGGATTCCCAGAAGTCTTCAAGCAGAAGGTATTGGTTTTATTTCAGTAGGGATTACTCACATGTACGATTTGGATTAAGTACCCATTGATCTTTCTTCTAATTTTCAAAATCTATGATTCAATATAAATCTATTTCTCTTATTCTTCCATTTTTGAGTTTCCAGAAGCAATTTTTCTAGTCAAACTTTCAATTTATCTTACTATAAAACACATGCACAAAAAAAAGATTTATAATAAAGAATATACAGTTTGTTCAATAACACTGTTGAAATAATTCCTTATTTACTGACACCCTCACTCCCAGGATTTAAGAGCATACATAGGAATGCTAACGATCATCCAATCAATCAACACATGCCATGTGCCAGTCATCGTGTAGGCATGGGGGTGGGGATAGGGGTGATACTAAGATAAAAAAATGAAACAGTTCCTGACTGCAGGGAGCTTACATTCTATTGGTGAAAAATAAAGCACTTATACAAGCATATGTAAGACATATAATAGCTATGATTTTGCCAACGTGGGAAAATTCTATGAGAACTCCTTCCACCAATGAAGAATTCAGCCTGTATACTACTTGGTAGATCAATCCTAAGCATAGACAGTTTATGTGATTTTTTTCCCAGTGTCACACAACTAGTAAGTGTCTGAGGCAGTATTTGACACTAGGTCTTCCTGATTCTAAGGCCAGAAGTCTAGCCACAATGCCTAGTTGTCCCTTAGCAGTGTATTATATATCATATCATAGTTAGAGTACTGGGAGTCAATATTTTCCAGTCATACTCTAAAACTTGCAATTTTCTGAATGATGAGTTCAAAGGTGGTAGCCCTCAAAATTCACTAACATACTACTTTCAGAGGAGGCATTATGCTACAGACAATGTATCCTTAGCTACTATGCACTGGTCAGGGACATATCTGGTATACTGGATGTCCAAGGTACTCGACCAATAACATAGCAGGTATAATTCAGTAGTCTTGCATCCTCAGAGCATTCAACTGAAATGACTACCAGGAGCCCTAATAAACCAAGTGAAGCGATTAATGGAGAAATCCTCCCTCTTTCCACATATAGAAGTGATCCTAGAAGGTCATCATATTTCAGAACCTATCAGCATTAGAGAAGACAAGAGGTGATTCTAGAATTAGAAATAGTAGATGAGACTGTAGTATTTTGGTTCTGGTGGCTAAAATCTTAGATCCAGTACTAATATTGTGAGAGTATTAATGATAGAGACAGACACATTAGAGGCATCTCTTTTACACAATCTTGATACTCCACTTATTTTCTTTATAGCCATTGGCATGTTACTTTCACATTTCTTATATAAGGTACTATGCCTCTAAGGTACTTCCCTTTCATAAGGAACAGTTTATTGCTGAGTAAAATATGCTTGAACATTTCATTTGCCTGGCCTATGACTGCTCACAATTCTAACAGAAATATTTACTGAAGCAGTTACTCCAACTCAGAATTCTGAAACAATTGTTCATTTTGAATGGACAGTCTGGAGTGATATGGATACCAGAACCATTCTATGATAATGATATAAATAGAATTTATCTAATTATAGACATAAGATGATAATTTGGTTGCAAACCATAAACTAAAATGAGGTCCTTCTTAGGAAGGACCCAAAGTCTGAACCCGGAAAAATAAAAGGTGTGTGTGGAGGGGGGGGGTGTGCAGATTTCAGAACCGCATTTACTAGGTTTGAAGCTGGAAGTGGTGGATACTCTAGTTGTTGCTGAGTAATTCCAGCTGAGCATGGAAACAGCTTGGAAGTAAAGAATCTGAAAAGTTACCCAAGGGATCAACTAGATACACTGAGACACTGTACCTAATGAGATATTAGTCAAGCACAATGCAAATCAATTCAGCTTAATAGTGGGAGCATTTGTTCAACACAGACATTATGTTCAACAAGGAAATTTTATGGAAAGTTCCCAAGACAACAACATAGCACCAACGCTTACAGTTCAGAATTGTAAATTGTCCTAAACATAAGGGCTTCCCTCACTCATATTTCTCCTTAGATTTTGATAAGTGTATCCCAACTATTCCTAGCAGGTACTGAGTATATTGATGGGAGATGTATGTGTATATATCTATGTTTGTATATGTATATATGTAATTCTTTCATTTGATTTAATATATGTATACCTTTAATTTTATTATTTCTCTTGTCTTAGTGTTAAGTAAATTGCTACATTTGAATCTAAAAATGTCATCATTGTGAGTAGCTGGTTTGTGTAAATGGAAATGCATCAGTAGGGGCTCAGGAGCTAAAGTAGTATGTAGAGAGACTGAAGCCTTTCAAAAGATAGTTACCCTTAGAACTCTGTGAAAATCTGAATATTGAAAGGTGGTTGTGGTCCTTCTCTGTGAACTTAGACCTGCCAAAGTGAGTAAATGGGAGTCTATTTACCCTGGATCAAAGATGTGAGTTGCTATAATGTGCATGGTAACTCCACACACACACACACACACACACACACACACACACAAGCATTATGCTTAATTTGAAAAAGGAGATAAGTGAGCCTTAGTCTGCTGTTCAGACCTTGTGATCAGTCAAATCAATAAGAAGCCTTTTGTAAAAAAATTTTTTACATTTTTATTTATAGTTTTGAGTTCCAAATTTTATCCCTTCTTCCTGCCTCCCTCCCCCCTCACTGAGATGGCAAGTAATCAGATATAGGTTATATATGTGCAATTAGGTAAAACATTTTCATATTAGTTATTTTATGCAAGAAGATTTTAATTAAAGAAAAATAAAAGAAAGTGAAAATAGCATACTCTCATCTGTATTCAATCAATATCAGTTATTTCTCTGGAGGTGGATAGTATGCTTCATCACTGGTCCTTTGGGATTGTCTTAGATCATTGTATTTCTGGGAATAGAGAAGCCTTTATTAAATGGTAGTGTTTATAATGCACTATCCTGGATTCTAGACTTACAAGGTTAAAAAAAGTAAATAGAAAATCCTTACCTTCAAGGAACTTAAATTATTAAGACTTACAACCTTTTAATAGCCAAGTAAATATGGCATAATTTGGGAAGAGAAAGAATACTCATGACCAAGAGAATAAAGAAATTCTTCCCATAGAAGACAGCATCTGAAAGTAGACTTTGAAGAATGCTGAGGATTCAAAAAGGCAGAGGAAAGTAAGGTTTGCATTCCTGTACATCACATAGGTTCATAGATTTAGACCTTAGAGGTCATCAAGACCAACTTTTTAATTTTACCTATTAGGGAACTAAAATCCAGATCAGGAAATTGTCTTATCCAAGGTCACCCAGGCATAAAGGAGAAGAGAAGAGATCAATTTGAGTCCAGCTTCTTTATCAACAAATTTAATACTTTACAATACACCACACACTGACTGGCAACTTTTTTTAAAGACTAATTTGGCCATTGAATTTCTTAAAGTACATGCAAATTAAACTAAACTAAAAATGGTTCCAAGATTTGGAAACACGAGATCTCTTATTAACCAGTTAACAGATAAAATAAAACATTAAAATTTATTGAGATAAAAATTTTGAAGCAAGTAAAACTGAAATCTAATGAAAAGTGTGAAAAATCAGACTTCCCCATGGAAGTATTTTCAGTAATTGTGTGTCTTACAAATGCCCCCAAAGAAAGCTTTTACAAAAGGTGATGGGCTTGAAGAAAATCCATTGTTACAAAGAGAGATAGTCTCTTATTCCCTGATAAGTATAAATTACAATTCACAGTACTGTCTAAACAGAATGAAATTCCCTGAATCCATGATAAGGCACTTCTAAAAGTTCCAGTTAAGATGAATTATGCTCTATTTATATATGTAGATTTAAGTCAAATCTTCTGTATCAAACACACAGTCATCTAATGGATTTTATTAGGAAAACCCTTTATTATTTTTTAAAATCCACTTCTATAATTATAAATGAAAAATTTGCATTCAGATGGAAAATGTTCATTTCTTCTATAACCTACTTCTTTTACAGAAATACTTCCTCTAAGTGATTATATCTTCCAATTATTTTATACTGGTTAAAATATTTTCAGGGCTTAAAAAGTATGACAAAGGATGAAATAAGAGACATTACAAGTACCTAGTGATCTAAAAATGACCTGGCTGTTTTTAATCTAATATTTCTAGGTATTGTTTTAATTATTCTCTTTGCGGATATTCTCCATACTCTGTAAAGACTGAATGCCTGCTAGTAACCACAGCAGGGAAGAACAATTAGCAAATACAGCAATCCTCCTTCTGTTTGTACTTTAGTTCTAAAGGTTAAATGGTATTTGTTTAAAAAGGCTTTACTTGGACAGAGGTGTTTCTAATGAAAGTGCTAACTGATTTCCTCCAATTTGAAATACCAGCATGAAGTTCAGACATACTTGGGACATCCAAATGCAATTTCATGTGTCAAGGCCTTTTAGTCAAAGTAAAATCTGTTAAGTAAATATGAAAATTGGCCTGTTTGAAGGGTAAATCAAGGATATTTATTAAGGTAAACATTAGATAATTCATTAAAGTGCTTTGGAAATATTGTGTATATGTATATGTGTGTATATATATACATACACACACATATATGTGTATGTACATATGAAATTCCAGTTAGTAAACCTCAACAGACTATTTAAATCGTTATCATTATGGTTATTAAAATAATTATCCTTGTAAAAATAAAGGAAGGAAAACATCTCTGCTTTAATGTTAATCTGAACTGGTTTTAATATTGCTGTAGCTGCTGCTGCTGCTGCTACTACTACTACTACTACTACTACTACTCCCATATTCATATAATATAATCCCAGAAATTCAAAGTTACAACAGATCTCATACGCCAATTTTTCATTTGTGTCTGACTCTCCATGACCCCATTTTAGAGTTTTCTTGGCAAAGACACTGAAGTGGTTTGCCATTTCCTTCTCCAGCTCATTTTACAGCTGAGAAAATGAGGCAAACAGTGTTAAGTTATTTGCCCAGGGTCACACATCTATTAAGTAAGTATCTTAGGCTGCATTTGAACTCATGAAAGGGAGTCTTCTTGATTCTGTCCCAGTACTCTACTCACTAAACCACCTAGCTACTCAGCACTTTTTGTTAGTCATGTACAACTCTTCATGACCCCATTTGGAATTTTCTGGGGAAACATATTGGAGTAGTTTGCCATTTTCTTCTCCAGATCATGTTATAAATGACATTCAGTCCAACCCAAATCCAAAAGAGAATTCAAATATAACACATGAATAAAAGTAGTCATTAACTTTTGTTTGAGGACCTCTCATGATGGGGAAGCCACAACTTCCTGAGTTAATCCATTTTACTTTTTGATTGCTCTGTTAGAAATTTTTTTTTCTTATCAAACCTAAACTGGTCTCCTTGCAATGTTTACCTGTTACTCCCAATTCTATCTTCTGAAACCAAACAGAATAAGCCTAACTCATCTTCCATATGTTAACTTTTTCAAGACATTAACCATATCTCTGCTAAGCCTTTTCTTCATCATGGCATGCATCCCCAATTCCTTTCATTGGCATTGTCTCAAGATCCATAATCATTTTTATCAGTCTTCTCTGAGTACTCTCAAGCTTCTCAATGCCATTTATAAAATGTGATTCCCAGGACTGAATAGAATATATCAAATAAAGCATGACCTGGGAAATATATAGCAGAACTATGCCCTCCTTATACCTGTATACCATCAGATCAAAACTGTATGACCCTTCTTGGTTATGGTTTCCTACCATTGACTAATACTGAATTTGGCAACTACTAAAACCAATAGACCGTCTTGAGTTTGTAAAGCCAATTTCTTGAAACAAAGTCTATGACTTCATATTTATCCCTACTAAAATTACATCATTTTCAATTTGCCCATTGTTTAACCTATCAAAATCTTTTTGAATCCTTACATCAATGGGCATATTAGCCATCCCTCCTAATTTTGTGTCATTTGCCAATCAGATAAGCATGATATCTTTGTTTTTATCTAAGCTATTGATAAAAAAAAATGTGAGCTATAGGATCAGCTAGGTATCACAGTGAATAGAACACCAGCCCTGGAGTCAGGAGGACTTGAGTTCAAATCTGGCTTCAGACACTTAACACTTACTAGTTGTGTGACCTTGGGCAAGTCACTTAAACCCACGTGCCTGCCTTCCTCCCTCCAAAAAAAAGTCAGCTATCATAGAGCCAAGCACAGATCCCTGAAACACTCTGCTGGAGACCTACTTTTAGGTCTCCAGAGGAGATATAATTATTTTAAACTTCTAATGAATTGATTCATAAACCTGATTACAAATTGAGAAAGAGCACTGACTCTGGATCTGGCTTTCAGTTCCCTCTCTGATGCTTACTAAGAATTCAGACAAGTCCTTTCATCTCTCTGAGTCTCTGTTTCCTCATCTCTAACATGATAGCATTAGACTAATGACTTCTAATGTCCTTTCCAGTTGTAAATCAATGATCCTATGAAATACACATCTCTTTCTCTTTTCTATAAGAATAGCATGGGCCATTCTGTGTAAAAAAAAACTTTGCTAAAAATACAATTAAACTACATTTAGAGTATTCCAATGATCTATCAGTCCATTAGCCCTATGAAAAAATGAAAATGAAGTTAGTCTGGCATGATCTGTTGTTAATAAAGCTGGACCTATAGTCAGGAAGATCTGGGTTCAAAACCAGCTTCAGACACTTATTACCTATGTGACCTTGGGCAAGTCATTTAAATTCTGCCTGCCTCAGTTTCCTCATTTTTAAAATTAAGATACTCATAGAACCTAACTCAGAGTCATTTTGAGGGTAAAATGAGATAATATTGATAAAGCACCTATAAAGTTCTATCAACTGTTACTATTAACAATGATATTTTTAGGCTTTTCTCGGGATTCAAGGTCAAGTTAATGGCTTATAATTTGCTATTCAGCAAACCTTCCCTTCCCCTTTTTGAAAACTGAGATATTTGTTCTTTTCTTCTATGCTGTGAGCCTGTGACACTGGCCTCCTTGCTGTTTGTTCAACAGGTTGTCCCACACCATCTCCCAACTCCAAGGAATTTAATTGGCTCTTATGCCATGAGCTCCCTCCCTCCTCAACTCAACTTCCTAATTTTCCTGGTTTCCTTCAAGACAGTTAAAGTAATACCTTCTGCAAGAAGCCATTCCCAGTCCTCTCGATAGCAGTGCCCTCTCTCTTAGACTACCATCAATTTATTTTGTCTGTAGCTTGATTGTACATAATTGTTTATTTGTTGTTTCCCCCATCAGACTATGGACTTCTTGAGAGAAGAGACTGTTATATTTTTACCTTTTTTTGTAGTCCTAAAACTTAGCCCAGTGACTGGCACATAGGAATCACTTAATAAATACTTGCTGATTGATGTATTCTCCTATTCTATCATCCTTCTCATCACAACAGTTCAAATATCACTTATGAATGGTTCAGTCACTTTCAAGTTGTCTTGGTATCCAATATCATAATTCATTTGGGCCAGATGACTTCAATTTGTCAAGAGTAAGTAAATGCTTTCTTTGCTGCTCATGATTAATCAACTCCTTCTGAACCATTTTGGTGTTTAAGGTTTATAAGGCACTTTCACCACAAAAATCTTGTGAAGTAGTGGAAATATCTAGGACCACATGAGGAAAAAAAAGATCATATAGGTTAAGTGTTCTGCCTATAGCCAGACAGTATGCACCTGGTCACTAGAACCCAGGTCTTTGCACTCTAAGGCCACCACTAAATATCACTAGCTTCAAAGTAATTTTTTTTTATTTTTTTTTGGAGGGCAACTGGGGTTAAGTGACTTTCCCAAGGTTACACGGCTTGTGTATGTTTTAAGTAAGTATCTGAGGCTGCATTTGAACTCATGAAAGGGAGTCTTCTTGATTCCATCCCAGTGCTCTACTCACTAAACCACCTAGCTGCTCAGTATATTTTGTTATTCAGTCATGTACAACTCTTCATGACCCCAGGTCCTCCTGACTCCAGGGCCAGTGCTCTATTCACTGTGCCTCCTAGCCACCCCCAAAGTAGTTTTTGAGAGATTTTTATAGTAATTACCTAGTTCAGTATAATCACCAGCTCTGCTTCACTGAAACCATCATCCAAGCAAACATCCCTTGTGTAGATGCTGCCTAACAACTGCTTCCATAGCCCCTATTTCCAAGTAGCCACAGCTCCTGAAGGAGAGGTTTTATCAAATGGTTTAGTGTTAGAAAGGGATATGGTTCCTTCAAGGGAAATAATATTTTAAAAAGATGTGTTGTCTTTTGCTTTGCCAATGCAACCTAAAGGATTGCTGCCCTTTTCTAACAGCTAGAATTTCCTTGTGTTTTCTCCCCCATTTAAATGTTGAAGTCCTCCTTTGGAGCAGGCACTGTCTTGCTGTTTTAGCATATTACTTTGTACACAGAAATTTTTTGGTGCTGTTCAGTCATGTCCAAGTCTCCATGACCCCATTTGGGGTTTTCCTGGCAAAGATACTGGAGTGGTTTTCCATTTTCTTTTCTAGCTAATTTTATAGATTAGAAAACTGAGGCAATCAGGGTTAAGGGGCTTGCTCAGGGCCACAAAGCCAATTAAGTATCTGAGGACACTCCCAGCTCCAGGCCTGGTGCCATCTAGCTGCTCAGCACATAAGTAATACTAAAGGGTCTTTTTTATTTATTCATATATTCAATATAAACAAGTATTTGGGGTCCTAAGACAGAACACCATGTCACCATATGCTAGTCATGCTAATTAGCAAGTAGACTTCCATAGGCCAGATTAGAAAAATAAGATGGAAAGAAAAGTAATTAGAACTACCATGACAATAAACCTGTAGTTAAAGTCTTCTGGGACAACAGCCTATTATTAGCTCCTCTGGCATTTTAAGTGAAAGTCAGTCACTCCATGAACATTTACTAAGTACTTACTTTGTGCCAGACACTGTGCTGAGTACTGTAGGTACAAAAAGAGGCAAAGGACAGTCCCTGCCCTCAAGGAGTTTATAATTAAATAGGGGAGACAACAACAAATAGATATGTACAAACAAGTTATTTACAGCATAAATAGGTTTTAATTAAAAGGGGAAGGCACTAGAATTAAGAGGGATTGGGAAAAATCTTTCCATGGAAAATGGAATTTTAGTTGGGACTTTATGGAAGCCAGTAGATGGAGAGGAGAAGGTAGAGTATTCCAGCCATAGAAGACCACCAGAGAAAATGCCCAGAGCCAAGAGATGGGGTGTTTTTTTAATATCTGGGATTTATATGGTGTTTGCTATGTGCCAGGAACTGTGATGAGAACGTTGCAATTATTATCTTACTTGATCCCCACAACCACCCAGAAAGGTCAGTACTGTTTATTAGCTCCATTTTACAGAGGAGGAAACTGAGGCAAATAGGGATGGGGATATGTAATGAAGAGGTTTGGAAAGAAAGTATCATATGTGAAGAACAGTAAATAGGCCAGTGTTACTGGATTGTTACTGGGTTGTAATGTATATATAGGGGAATAAGGTACAAGAAGCATTGTATTGTTAATTTCCATTTTAATTGTTTTTGCTGTATAAATATTTTAGGATCTTTTGGACATTTTAACTCTAGGCCACAGTTGTACTAAACCAAATGGCATTAACAACAACACTAATTGTTAGCTTTTAAGGGTGTTATATTTACATGGTCTTATTTAAATTCCACAAAAATTCAGAGGGAGGTAGTATAAGTCTTGAGACAAAGATGGTGGAAGAGTGAGAGTGTTCCACCAAGTTAGGAGATACCTGGTGCTAAATTATCACTCTAATAACTACTAATTGTGCTTTCATGGAAAAACCATTAAACTCCACTGAGTCTCATTTTATTTATCTCTAAAATGGGGATAATACATATATGTAGATATTTATATCTACATATGGGCAGCTAAGTGGTTCAACTGATAGAGATAGGCCTGGAGTCAGAAAATCTCATCTTCATGAGTTCAAATCCAGCCTCAGACACTTACTATCTGTGTGACCTTAGGCAAGTAACTTAACCCTGTTGGCCTCAGTGTCCTCATCTATAAAATGAGCTGGAGAAGCAAATAGCAAACTATTCTAGTATCTTTGCCAAGAAAACCCCAAATGGGGTCACGAAGAGTCAGACAGAACTGAAAATGACACAACAACCAAAAAATCTACATATATGTATATGCATATATACTGAGATATAGGCATAGCTAAGACACATAAAGATATATAGCTACGTCATAGAGCTCATCTCCAAATGATTTTCATTTTGAAAGGAGGGAAGGAGACAACCATGGTCTCCATGAAACGGACACTTAAGGACTCTCCATAGCTATCTCAAAGCTAGGAAAATCTCTCCGCAGGGCCCCCAAAGGCAGGTCTACAGTTCTGTCCATGTATACATGCCAAAGCAGCATGTATTTGCATTTACTATGTCACTGCTTCATCCCATACTTTGAGAATTGTGGGGTCCTGAAAAGCCAAATGGGCTCCTGAAATCACTGCTCATCTGTCTAAGTCTTTAAAAAACACCTCTAGAAATAAAGGAAACATCTTGGAGATAAAAGAGTTTGAGAGAGTTACCGTTTCAAGGAATTTCTGATCTACAAAATTAACAATTATTTGCTTTCAGCTTAGAAACAAATGTGCACAAGATTAAAATCAGATAGTCTTACTGAGAATCATGGGATAAGACACAATTGCAGAATTCTAAGCATCAGTCTCATGACCAGTCAGACAATTATCCAAACTCAGGGGGCTCCTCAAGCCAAATAATCATAAAAGTAAGCACTGGGTTATGCATCTTAACAATCCTTTCAGCCTGCAAAGAGCAATATGTCTTAGTTATTTTATCTTAGTTATTTTGTTTTTTACATATTAACAACCCCACTGCCCTTGTGTTGTTGACTGTCTTAGCAAATGAGACTTTGCATGTTTTCCACCTTTTTAGTCAGTGCTTGCAGGGAGACTGTGTGGTCAGTGTCTACCACATCCAACCCCCATCTGAAGACGAATTGTACTGGGGTTCCTGAAATAGCCCATTCTACTTTAGAACAGTTCTAATTGTAAGGAAGTTCTTCTTTCTTATACCAAGTTAATAGCTGCCTTTTTGCAATTCCCAATTTCTTTTAAATTTTGCCTCCTGGGGCCAAGCAGAGCAAGGCTGTTCCCTGTTCTGTTCTATATGATATCCCTTCAGATACATCAAGACATTTACTATGTCTTCCTTCACCTATCTTCTTAGGAACAGGTATTCTCTTAAGTGTTGTAATTTAAAAGGTGTCAGACAAAAACTATTCCCCAAAAATCTCTTCCACAAGTCTGTCCAACATCAAATTAATTTCTTTGATCCTAGAAGGCTTTTCAAATCTGAACACTTTGTCTATTTGTATGAAAATAGCCTTGGGAATTACTTAAATGTTTATCCACTAGCATCTTAACAACTTTCCAGAATAAAGGAAAATGTGTCTAAAGGAAAATCTAGAACACTTTATAGGGAAAGAGAAATACAAGGGGAACTTGGAAAATGCCAAAGATAAATTTGACCTACTATAAGTAAGCCTTCTTTGGACCAGAAAGTATGGGTAGTTTTTATTCCAGTGGGTCTAAATGACACAAAGAGGCAAGGTACCTTTTGGAAATCTTAAAACACTATGCTATTAATGCTATTTATGAAATAAAAGAAATTAATTAGAAATATTATATAAAGTCTACTATCGTTGTTAAATTTTCTCACATTGACTTGACAGTGGTTAAGAGATTGTAAACTTTTGAGAACAGGTAATGTTTTATCCTTTGTTTTTATGTCCCTAGTACCTAGCTTGTTCTTGGTACAGAGTAGGCACTTGATAAATATTTGTTGATTGATTGAGGAAAGAGAAGAAGGGAGCCTGAATAAGGGAAGGAAGGAGAAGTGAGAGATTGGAAAGTACAGCCAGAGAGAGAAAAAGAAGGAGGACTGGTAAAAGGAGAAAAGAATGGAAGGTGATGAAAAGGAAAGGAAGAGGGTGAGAAAAGAAAAAAGGTGAGGGAGGAAGAAGAGGAAAAGGGAGAGTATGGGAGAAGGAGAAGGAAAGGAGACAAAGAGGAAGTAAGAAGAAAAGAAAAAACAATGAGTAGGGAAAGACTTCTTTCCTCTCTGGAGAGGAGGTGTTAACAGAGAGGGGCAGGTGGGAAAAAAAGTGATAATGGAGAAAAGTGGTGAGAGAGAGAGCAGCAGCGATAGTGGGAGGAAGTAGTTAACATGGTCCCAGGGAAAAGGCTGTGATAACAAGCACTGCTGAGACCACCACCAGACAGCTGTTTGGAGCTCTTTGGCAGTCTTGGAAGCCTCCTGTAGTCCCCAAGAGAATTAGAGCCCCATAGTGAGTCATGCCAGCTTATAAAAATTGGTTACATCCTATTCTCTTGCACTAGTGAAATCAGAGAGAAATGCTAGAAGGGATTTAGGAAATATATTTGCACTCCCAAATTTTCATTTTGGGGCATCTGAAATTGAATAGAAAAAAATATATATTCTGCAACACCAAAGAAAAGCATTTGTATTTTTGCTGATCGGTTTTCAGGCCACGTAAAACCTATTTGCATTTTACTATGTCCCTCCTGTTGAATTATCCCCCCCCCCCGCCCCAATCTGTTATTTCAGCTTGATACTTCACACATCGGAGTGAGCTTTCATCTCCAAAATCTCATGGCTATGGTCATTACATTTACAGATGCTACAGTGGGCACGATCCACTGTTTGGGCACCAGAATTAACACAGAGTGAGGAGCTGATAAAAGCAATGCATTCTTGCCGTGTCGAGGTTTTGGCATCAACTTGGTGAAAAACCATTTTTAATGCATGTCATCCGTAAGTACCAGATGTTCCATAAAAAAAAAAGATATCTGAATCCCTTCCTAGGATATTGTTAAATGACCAATGTCAGGTTTTGGTGGGAAGTGGACAGAGATTGTTCATGAAGATGAATTCCGAAGTGCCCAAAACACGGCTTGCATGTTTCTGAATTAGCCAAAAAAAGAAGAATATCTCTTGATGTTTAGGTTACAGATATATATTATCTGTGCATGTATGTGTGTAGTTATGTGTGTGCATACATACCTACATACATATGTTTTTATGAATCCTAATGAAATGTTCTTTTTGCAAAGAAATAGACGTTAAAGAACTAATATTTAAATCACTGGTTGTAAAACCATATTCCCTCCATGGAACCCTTTAAAGATTTTTTAAAATATATTTGAACTTGGTTCAAATCTTACCTTAGATGCTAAGATACTTAACTAACCTTGTGGTCTTAGGCAAATTACCTAGCCTCTCTGGGCCTCAGTTTCCTCATCTGTTAAATGACCATGTTGACCTCAACCTTTAAAGAGAACTCTAGCTTTAAACCTCTAAACCTGTGATCCTCTGTTCAATCAATACTCAAGTTCATTCCATAGAACACATTTTAATTTAACCTTTCTGTAAGTCACTTAGCTGCCCTAATAGTTCCTGTTGATTCCCTGTGTTTTATACATATATTTGCATATAAATGAACTTCAAATAATAAATGCATAATAGAGTAGAACAGCAACATGGACAAATAGATACATACAAGTGGTCATAAAATACAAATTATTTAAAGACAGAGACAAAGAGACAGAACCAGTAGTTACAGCATACCCAAGTGATAGTCCTAAATTCCTAAGTCCAAGTCATGCTATTTAATCCCCCTCCTCAAAAAAAGCTCTAGTGCTTCTCTACTCCCTGCAGAATAAAATATATATTCCTCTGTTTGGCATTTAAAGCCCTTCACAGTATGTCTCCTGTCTAGTTTTCTGGGCATATTATTCCCTTTCACATACTCTATGGTCCAGTCCAGTTGACCTCCCTGTGGCCTATGATGGCCTATGACCATTATTCCATCTCCCTTGTCTCTGCCTTTTCATACACAGTCTACCATATCTGGAATGCACTTTCTCTTCACCTCATGTCTTAGAGTCGCTAGCTTCCCTCAAGATTTAGATCAATTGTCATTTTTGTCAGTCATTTTTCAGCCACATCTGACTGTGACCCCATTTGGGCTTTTCTTGGCAAAGATACTGGAATGGTTTATTATTTCCTTCTCCAAATCATTTTACAGATGAGAAACTGAGGCAAACAGGGTTAACTGATTTGCCCAGGGTCATACAGCTATTGAGTGTCTGAGGCCAGATTTAAAATCAGGAAGATGAGTCTTCCAGACTCCAGACCTGGCACTCTATCCACTGAGCCACCTAGCTGCCCACCAACTCCTAAATGAAGCCTTTCCTGATCCCTTCCAGACACTAGTCTTGCCAAACCCTTGTCAAAAATTAATTTTATGTTTTGTATTTATTTATCTGAGTACCTGTTTTCCCCCAATAGTAATTCGTCCTCTTGAAGACAGAGAATATTTATTTTTTGTCTTTATTATCCCAAGGCTTGGCATATGGTAGGTGCTTAATAAATTCTCTCCTATAAATTGATTTCAAATGAGGATTAAAAGTCATGCTGCATTTTTCCTGTTACTTGCATTATTTATTGCTCATATATAGGATGGATCATATTCTTCCTGTATTCTAATTATTCTTCTCTATATTTCATCTCTCTGAATAGATTGTCAGATCCTCGAGGGCAGGAACTGAGGTTGGTTATTAGTGTTGTTATGTATTGTGGGCAATAAATGAGAGAAATCATTAGGCTTTTTTGTTTTCTCTAGACTTTCCAGACAGTGTTGTTTTCATTGAACAAAGGAGCACAAGAGGGCAATATTACAATATCACTCAGCTCCTTTTCCATTTTGAGGGAAGCCCCCCCACACACACACACACAATTTGGTGATTTTTGCCTGTATGCAGGCATAGAATACGACCCAATACCTAAAACGAATTTCTAGCCAAAATTTGTGACAACTGAACTCAGAGATTTCAGGGAAATAGTAGAAGAGAGGGTAGTTATCAAAGAGTTTGGAGAAGAATTTAAGTAGCTCTAAGAATAGTTTTGAAAGAGGATCACTTTTAGTCTAACCTCTGTTAACTTCATATGCAATGTGGCCAATGGGAATAGCTTCGTATGTTTCATTCTTAAGTGAAATTTTTTTTATATACAAAATCCTCCCTTCTTTCCCTCTTATCCCCCCTCCACTAAAAAAGAAAACAAAAACCCTACTAACAAACACACATGGTCAAAGAAGACAAATTTCCATATCAGCCACATCTAAAATATCAAGATCTGGGGGTAGCTAGGTGACGAAGTGGATAGAGTCCCAGGCCTGGAGTCAGAAAGAGTCATCTTCATGAGTTCAACTCTGGCCTCAGACACTTACTAGCTGTGTAACCTTGGGGCAATTACTTAAACATATTTGCCTCAGTTTCCTCATCTGTAAAACGATCTGGAGAAGGAAATGGCAAACTACTCCAGTATCTGTGACTAGAAAACCCCAAATAGAGTCAACTCTCCAGCTAAACTTAACAGAACAATAAATGTCAAATTTTTAAGTCTGAGATCACTTTCCCTAGGGACCAAGGTGGCATATAGGAAAGAATGTGCTTCAGATGTAGGAGAAAAATCTTGGTGACTTCCATGCTTGTTATTCCTATTTCATAAATATCCTTTTTAAAAGAAAAAAAAAGGTCTTTGAGAGTATTTTTCCATATCATCTGTGTATTATTGATTCATAAAAGAGTACCTTGTATCTAGTAGTACTCAACAAATGTTTGTTGCCTTGTGCCCAGGCAGCTCAAGCATATTCTCAATTCTAGGCCTTGGTTCACAAATTCCATATGGCACACTTTCTTGTCTCTACTCTTTTTCACTGAATCTGACTGTGTGTGTGTGTATAAACATGTGTAAGCACCTGTGTATATGTGTATAAATGTGACTATGACTATATCACTATCTAATCTAAATAGTGTTCGAGATGAAAGAGGTGAGAATGAAATATGGGTAATAGAGATAGTTAAGATAAATGTGGGGGGGGGGGGAGAAAGAGAGACAGAGACAGAGAGACACAGAGACACAGAGATTTGCCCAGGATCACAAAACTTACAGAATTTGAAAACAAGATGGAATGTTGTTTTCCTGACTCCAGGGTCAGTGTTCTTCTCGTCCAACTATACTTCCTCAATCCCCAGTGTTCCAGTCTTGTAGCTTAGTTGTTTATGCAGTGATATCTCATTTGGATTCTTTTCTCTTGAATTACATTGCTGAATATTTAAAACCATTATGTCCACATACCTAGCTCTATAAGGCGAATAGATTTGGAGTCAGAAGGTCTATGGGTTCCTTTAGTGTCATTGTCTTTAGCTCCAAGTTATTTTGTGGTCACCCACATGCCCACTGAACTTGGGTCTAAGTTATGATTATCAATGACTATTGATTGACAATTCATTTATTCAGATAAATTGACAATACTACTGAGACTATTCCAGTCTCAGTATAATCATAGCAAGGCATCTTCTAATTCTGACAACAAGCAAATGAAGGCAAAGGAGTCTGCAAAAAAAAAAAAAAAAAACCTCCTCCAGTCAGCCTGAAGTTTGCTGTTCCTATTATATTGTCATTCAATGTTATAGAAATTCTGCTCAATTTAAATACGCTGAGTAATACACTAGCCACTTGGGATCCAATATCTATCTTGGTATCAGCTCCTGAAGGGTCGTGTTCCATCCATGGACATTATTAAGTGGACTGGCACAGTATGTATGTCCTAAGTGCATCACAGAAACTGTCATTCAAAAGTTAAATACTCTTCTGCAGAATGGCCATTACCTAAAAATCTTTCCCAACTTTTATTTTGTATTTCAGAAGTATTTTAGGAATGGAAAGAAAATCTCTACATATGTTTGTTTCCTTTATTCTAAGAGGCTAATTTCAGTCATTAAATAAAATTGGTATGATGGAACTGGAATTACATTGACCACAACAACAATAACAACAACACAACTGTCACAAATCCTTTGAATGGAACTTTTCTTTTTCTGGTTCCTTCACCAAACTCCTTCTTCCACCCCTCTATATCCTAGTGATGTACTGGCCAATTATACTTCCACATATAACTTTTCTTGAATTGGACTAAGTGAAGATCACTAAAAGTTTGAGTCATTGATAATCATAACTTAGACCCAAGTTCAGTGGGCATGTGGGTGACCACAAAATAACTTGGAGCTAAAGACAATGACACTAAAGGAACCCATAGACCTTCTGACTCCAAATCTATTCGCCTTATAGAGCTAGGTATGTGGACATAATGGTTTTAAATATTCAGCAATGTAATTCAAGAGAAAAGAATCCAAATGAGATATCACTGCATAAACAGCCAAGCTACAAAATATAATAATGGATCTGACTTAGCTAATACAATAGTTTCCCAAATATCATAACTTTTTCATATTGCATCTCATTTTATTTATTAACAAGGTTTCGTCATTAAGATTCTTTACTAGAGTAAGAATTTTCCTTATAAAATCCCACCAAGGGTGAAATCTGCTAAAGCTTATAAAAGATGGGCAATTCAGTCAGTGAAGGATAGGAGTCTGGAAATGATCAGTTTAGTAAATCCACAATAAAAAATAATTTGTTTCATTCATTCTTTAAAGGAATTACCTCTTTATTTTTAAAGACATGCCCATGTTAGGAAAACAATTTGCTTATATTTAAGCTTCAGAGTTCACTTTTTTTTAATGTGTATTTGTTTTTGTTTTTTGCTTATTTTTGGAGGTCAATTGGGGTTAAGTGACTTGCCCAAGGTCACACGGCTAGATTTTTGTGTTAAGTGTCTGAGGCCAGATTTGAACTCAGGTCCTCCTGACTCCAGGGCCGGTACTCCATTCACTGCACCACCTAGTTGCCCCCACTTATTTTAACTATGTTAGATCCTTTTTCAGTGCTACTCGTACTAACAGCAACTATTTCTGAAGTACTTTTTTGTTTCATTTTTACCAAGGTATATAATATAAAAGGGGAAAAAAGAAGCTACATTGTGCTGAAAAGAACACCAGACAACAAACCAATACCTATATTAAACTTATATCCACCAAACACCTTCAATTCCAAATGCATAAAGGAAAAATCAACTGAAGCATAAGAATACATACATACTTACCTCATATCTCTCATGAATTCACTTTTTTCTTGCTAAAAATCCTAGTTTCCTTTTGCTGTTCCTTGTAGAATGTATCTCTCTTATAGACAAACTTTCTTTTTATAGACAAGTACTGTGATACTGATTGGGGTTGGAATCATGAGGCCTTGGGTTCAAATCCCAGTACATGAAACAAACTGTGTGACCATGAGTAAGTTGCTTCACCTCTATGAGAGTTTTCTCATATATAAAGGGAGGACAATGTCACCTTCAATATCTGCCTCACAAGATTATGAAACTCAAATGAATTTGTGGAGAAGAGAGATTTCAGTGTCCCTTTCTCAGTTTTAGACAAGCCCAAAGGAAAGCTAAACAAAAAAGAGAAAATAAAGAATTGAACAAATTGCTGGATAAATGAGAGCTAACAAATTGATGGCAAAAAATTAATGGAATTTCTAAAGAATGCATATATTTCTCATCATCCCATGGAACCTTTACAAAAATAGGCCATTTGTTAAGCACTGAGATATTACAAACAAAAGTAAAAAACTAAGAAATAGTAAACTCATCTTTTATAGACCACAACACAATAAAAATGTTTTATCAGTTCATGGAACACAAGGAAAGCACACAGACCTAAAGACTTTACAATGAAATCCTAAATTATTAGTGGGTCAAAGAACAAATCATAGAAGTATTAAATAATTATTTTAAAAGAAATTATAATGATAAAACAATAATCAAAATCTTTGGGAAGCAACTAAAGCAATCCTGAGGGAAAAAAAACATTCCCACAAGCATGCATTTACAAAATGAAAAGTATTTAATTGAGTTGAATATGCATTTTAGAATCAGAAAGCCAATGAAACAAACTGTAAAAATCTCAAAAGAAGAAATATTGAAAATTTGAAAAGAAACAGATAAACTAGAAACCATTTTTCCTTTTTTTTCAGAGAAAGGATAGGATTCATTATGCAATAGCTAACATGAATTACACATAGAATTATAGAACCTAAGAGCATTTAGGTACTTTTAGATACTATGGAATTTAATTTCATACTTAATGAAGGAATTTATTCTACAATAAATGTAATAATATGCAATATTTGTCCCCCAGGAGAATATAAGTTCTTCAAGGAATGGTACTGATATATTTTTGTCTTTGTATGCCCAGAATCTAGCAAAATTTCAATGACAGATACCAAGCACTTAGTAAATGTATACTAATTGAATAATCAAAAATTCCCAATAGGTGGTCATCTAACCGTAACTCAAAAGTTGTTCAACTACAAGTGTTTAATTTAACTGTTATCTTCTTGTTCTAAGTGATCTCCAAAGTGAATGATTGAGGTATGACACCAAGGGATGTGTGATCAGCTAATCTTTCATTGAGATCTTCTCATTCCCTACCACTACTATAGTCAAACAGTGACTGTCTACAAATAACTACACCTATCTTTTACTCATTAGCCCAACTCTCTCCTACTCCACTTCCTGCCACTGTGAAAACTCTTAGCATTTCCTCTTTTGAGCCTGACATTGGCCCATCAAACCCTGGAATGGACACCCACAGCAGGAGTGGTGTAAGGACCATTAGAAAAACTCTTCCTCTTTCTCCTGACATCCATCATGGGGAAAATTGGAGTGCATAACCATGGAGAATATAGTTCTAAACATCAAGATTAAGTACAAGACAGCCCATACCAGTTTAGGAATGATTCTAATGGTAAGACAGCTCTTTGTTTTAAGTCAAAGTCAGTTTTCCTCTAAATTCACTCAGTTATTAAGCCTACTATGTGGAAAGCACTATGCTAGGTCTCAGGAGAGAGAGAAAGATTAATCAGCCCCACCTCCTACTCCCAGTGTGATCTTAGAGAGTTTCTTCATCTATAAAAGGAAGGGTTTATACCTGATAATCTCTAAAAAACATTCTAATTCCAAATCGATGACAGGATACATTTCTTAAATACCTCATATCGCTCTTGAATTCACTTTTTCTTGCTAAAAATCATAATTTCCTTCTGCTGTTCCTCCTATAATATATCCCTCTTATAGACAAACTCTCTTTACATAGCTAAGTAGTATGATACTTATTGGGGATGGAATCATCAGGCCCTGGGTTTAAATCCCATGAGGTGACACAAGCTGTGTGACCATGAGTAAATTCTTTAACCTCTATGAGAGAGTTTTCTCATATATAAATGGAAGACAATGTCACTTTCTTTTTTTTTTCCGGAGGGCAATTGGGGTTAAGCAACTTGCCCAAGGTTACATGGCTAGTTTTTTTGTGTGGGTGTTAAGTGTCTGAGACCGGAACCGAACTTGGGTTCTCCTGACTCCGGGGCTGGCGCTTTACTCACTGAGCCACCTAGATGCCCAGACATTGCCACTTTTAATACCTGCCTCACAAGATTGTGAAGTTCCAAGGGAATGATGTTTTAAAAGTGATTTAAAAACTGCAGTCATGATCAGAGCTAGAAGTTACCTTAAAAATAATCTATAGGGGAGGCCAAGTGGTGCAGTGAGTAAGATCGCCGGCCCGGGGGTTGGGAGACCTGGGATTGGTTCCGGCCACATATACTTGGCACCCACCCAAAAAATAAGTGGCCGTGTAACCTTGAGCAAGTTATTTAACCCCAATTGCTTAAAAAATAATAATAATCTATACATCTACTTCATTTTTTAGGTCAGGAAACTGAAAATCTGAGAATTGAAATTACTTGTGAAAAATTACACAAGTAGTCAAGACAGAATCATAATTTGAACCCAAATCTTATGACTCCAAATCCAATGCCCTTCAGAAAAGCTTCAGAAGTTACATATTCTATTTATTACATACTTAAAAGTAAGAGCAACTTATACATATTGAAGATTCATCATTTCATGCATAATCCTCTTTTTTCCCTATTCTGCTATGTATGCAAAAATATTTTATTTTGATATTAAAGTTTGGAATAATTTTACTTTAACCCATTGTTCTTTCCACTAGAGTAGATTGTACATGTACTTCTTAAAATGAAACACCAAAAGCTGAATACCATAATTCAGGCATAATCTGACATGTGACTTTCTCTTCTGTAAAATGGGGATAATAACAATGCCTACCAAAAAGGTTTGCTATGGGGATCAAATTCTGTAATATATGCATATGTACATACATATATATAAATCATTTTGTAGTTTGTGAGTGCTATGTAATTGTTAACTGTTTTTGTTGTTACCTCCCTTATTCTCTATATTGGTAGCATTCTGTAAATGTAAACAATTGGCAATTATGGGATTATTTCTTTGCCATTAGTGAATTAAATGGGCATTGATTAGAAATAGCCAGAAGGTAATGAACTCATTATCACCAAACTGCTCCTGAGATCCCACAGGTGTACATGGCACTGTACCAATGAGAATATTTGAATAAAACAGGAATGTTTTCCTTCAAACTTCTCCTTTTCCCCCAGAATTGTGAGACAAATTATTAAAATTACCCAAACCAGGATGAAGTACATAATAAATATTCATATCTTCATCACTCAGTTTTGATTGGTGTCCTCCTGAGGCTATAACATCAGTGTTAAGCTGTTGCATGACTTGGGTTTTTCATGGATAGGCCCATATACCTCATCTGCTTTATACTGTCCACGATGTCTAATCAATTGCTGCCACTTGATTGGTACTGTCTGTGACAAGAGGGAAACTAGGAATTAGCATAAATAATTGTAACATTTAACCTTTCGAGATTAGCATGAAATGATACATAGGTGATAACACAAAGACGTGTGTGGCAGCAGGAAGGAATCATTTCCACTGTGGTGCTTTTTGATGGACACAAAGCTATGAAAGTCAAATGAAATGAGAGCAAGAAGCAGTGCTAATTAATGCTACCACATCCTAATGGAACCTTTACACTTCAGCATTCTTCCAGGGAGCTGAAAAACAGGATTATTCATCAGACAAAATGAACCAGGGAAAAGCTAACTTGTTTTCCTCCTCTGCTTGATGAATTTGCCAGGAACTAGTCCTTGATGTTAGAAGACCATGTCACAAAGTCATTTCTAAGGAACTGAGAAACAGTGCCCTTTCTGCTACCTTGTTCTTAAGTATAGATGGATGTGCTTTGGCAGAGTGCCTCCTAAAATGCTAGAGGGATGATCTTCCTGATAACTTTTTTTATTATTATAACTTTCCTCCAAGAAACAGATTATTCATTACACAAAAGTCCTGTGCCTTTAGAGAGTAGCATTTTCATATATACAGGAAAATATCATTACCTATGACATCCACTTTTGTTTCCACTACTAAGGCATAAAAATCACAAAATGTTGGAGATATTAAGGAGAAATTATAGAAAACATCTATTCCAATTCTCTGTTTATACATATGAGGAAATCAAAGTCTAGAAATATCACTAAACTAAGTATGAATCCTCTCTAGGTCTGGCAATTCCAATCAATTTAGGCAATTCCTCTTTATCTTTTGCAAAACAATAGCAAGAGAGACTTCATCAAATGCTTTTCTAAAATATACACAAATTATATATACAGAATCTACTAGTCTCCTAACTTTCAAATTAGAAATAAGAATATTCTGGCATAACCTAATCTTGATGGAGCCACAATGACTTTTTGTGATCATTGCTACCTTTTCTAGGTGTGCACTAATCACCCCTTTAATAATACAATCAAATATTTTGCCAGATATGGGAGTCAATCTGCCTTGGCTATTATAGTATGTTGGCTTGCCTATGGTCATGCTAAAAATAAACTGACCTTTCCATGGTTTTCAAGATATAGACAATAACATTCCCCTTCAGCACTCCCAGGAATACCATCTACCTACAATGTAAACCACACTTCAAAAATGTTCTTCAACCTCAGAAGAGGAAAATGAGTTTTAGAGTCTTTTCCTACACCAAAGTGTGGGAACCAAGGTGTCTTGGGAATATATCCTAGAAATTTTGATGAATGTGATTAACATGAAAATGAAACAACACAAATCAAACTGTTTTTTGCATTGTCCTTGAGATATTGAAAAGTATCTATATGCCAAGAAATTAAAACTACTGTTTTAACACTGGAGATTTTAATGGATGGGAATAAATCAGATTGAAAGGAACCATACACAATAACATTTTCAAGTCGATGAGCCTTTTTTATGTAAAATGTAATTGAAGATAGATGATTCATAATTATATCCTTGGTAGGGAAAGTGGTATAAATAAACGTTAATGGAAACGGAAAAAAAAATATAGAAACTAAGCATGTTCTTTGAATGATAACAATAGCATGAACTTGAAAAGAGTGCTGTCTTTTTTTTTCCATGAGAGAGCCAGTGAATAATATTCTAAAGTGGTAGCCTCGTTCTCTTTCCCTTTAATCAAATGGCTAATGCTTAAGAAAAGTTGAATTTGGGAAATATGAGTCATCAGTTTATTTCTGGTCCTCAGCTATGAGTTATGGGGACAAAAAGAATGACAAGTTTAAAAAAAAAAGGTTGATGTGGTAAGCTTCTAAATTCTTTCTACCTAAAAATTTAGAAATTTACAAGAAGGACACAAAAAGTAAGGGAATCATGAAAATCTATCATGGCTGTAACTGCCTTAGTCACCTCTTACAAGCCCCCTGAATTGACCCACATATCATGATTACGAGGAGAAACGTAATGTATGCATCTAGATTTCCAAACTTAGGCTTCAGTGAACCTTAGAGAAAAGTAAAAAAAGTGAATTCCACACTCCCTGCCTGCAGTGATGTTTACATCTGGGAGCCAGAAAACATTCAAGTGGGGAGGGGTTAAACCTCTCCTCTATAAGACCCAAAGGACATTCAATAAAAACAGCATCAAAAGGAAAGGAAAGGAAATACATTTTTTCCTAACTATTGAGGAATTTGCCCTCCTTAACCAGATTTCTCAAGCACTGGAAAATGAGTTCAATTTCTAGAACACAGATTTATTATAAGCAGGTGACTTCACTGATAACAATTTTGCCATCAAGGTGATTCTATTTCATTCTTCCATCTTGACAGTTGAGAGAAAGCTTATCTAAAATTCCCCCATGTTCTAACAAACCAGAGTGTTATTCATGACATTTTTATAAAAACAATACTTGTCCAAGGCAATATAAACTAGATTAAGGATGCTTGTACATATCTCCCTCCACTTAGAAGGAAAAGGACTGTTGAACTATAGTTGAGTATTATGGTATACATACTTTGGGAGATAGTGGGGGATAAAAGGACCTGGAGTGCTATTGTCCATGAGGTCACACAGAGTAAGACAACTGAATGACGCAATAACAAAATGGCAGATGTTGTCAGATTTTGACAGTATGTTGGTATGTTTTATTTAACTATACTTTGCTAAAAGGAATTCCTGGGGGAGAAGGAAGAGGAGTCCTTGAAAAAAAGCACCAATATAAAAGAAAAGTACATATAAAACATTTTAATAGGTTTTAAAAATAAAAAAGCTACAGTACTGAAAGTACAAAGAACATATTGAGACTAATCCACCTGTAGGTGATAATCCAACTGAGCAACCAAAAAAATTCTCCTGAGAAGTATAGATTTCCATTAGGAAAATAACATTCCTTTTTCTAGTGCCTTTTCTGTTCATTTAGTTCTTTTACATTCAAATTTATTTTTAATACCTGGATAAATTAATCAGAAAAGAATCTTGTGAGAAGTCTCATATGAGGAGAAAATAGAGAAGGTGAGTGGACATTTACTGTCAGATGCTGAAAGTATTATGCTAGTTTATTCAGCTATTAAAGTTTTCTGGAGTTTTTTTTTCCCAATCATGTGGACTTAAGGATATGTAAGGGTGGGACAACTAAGTAAATCACCCTACTTAAAGTCAATTATAAGATACTCAATCAATCTCAGTAATAAGTTTGAAAATTCATTAAATAAAGTAAAATGATGGTGGACAGGATATTTCATTTGGATAAGGACTTCCATAATGCTCTCTGGGTCCTCTACCAAAACATCAAGGTAGCTGGAATTGGGGAGTTCCTCTGATTGGTAAAGAACATTCCAAGAAATCTCTGAGGAAAACTCACCCTAGTAGAAAGTAGGGGCCTCAGCTTTGGCCTTGTTCTAGGATCAGGGGTGGGGAACCCACAGCTCCAAGGCCACATGTGGCCTTCTAGGTCCTTGGGTGCAACCTTTTGACTTAGTCCAAATTTTATAGAACAAATCCTTTTATCAAGGGGATTTGTTCTGTGAACTTTGGGTGCATTTAAAGGGCAGCACTGGAGGATCTAGAGAGCCACATGTGACCTTGAGGCCTCACATTCCCACCCCAAGAGGTATTCTTCACCCCTACTAGCTAGAAGAGGACTTTATGAGTTTCAAAAGGCTTTGAGGATGTTGACTTCCAATCTTCTCATTGATGGCCTAAGAGCATCCTAGATGAACAGATAACAGTAGCTACATCAGAAGGCAAAGACAGATAGACTAGAAGTAGATTAGGGGCTTCATAATGAGCCCAGCAAAGAAAGTAAAAAAATTCTAAGAAGGGATATATTGAATATCCCATGAAGAAGATAAAAATATTTTTGACAACTGGGAGCTATTTTTTATTCCTTTTTCATATATGCTCTCTGACTCTGAGCCCACTTAACCCTTGGATTCTGAACATACTGGTCAGGGAGCTTTCCCAGAATTCAGAGGGAAGAGAGGAGAGGTTTTTATATTAACTGTTATTACTATGCCACCTTAGTAAATGCACTTTTCTAAAATCACTTCTGGGTAGCTGACTAAATTTTTTGTCATGTTTTATTCATTTTATTTTTAATTTATAGAATAAAACAAACATTTCTATAACATTATAATAAAAAGATGATTGCATATGAAACTGCAAATCTATTATGTACAGCTTGTTATTCCTTTTAAATATATAATAAAGTTGTCATTTAAATTTCTTTTTTTCCCCTTCCCTTCCCCAACCTAGAGATGGCCACCATTAAACACATATACACACAATCATTTCTATTTATCAGTTCTTTCTCTGGATGGAGATACTGTCTTCCTTCATACGTCCTTTGTTTAACTGACAATCTTAAGGAAGAAATACATTTGTGGAGCCTTGAGTTGATGACATTAGAGATCACCACCTACTCCTAGAACTTTAAGGAGAAGTGCTTGCTCTGAGATCTGAAACTCATCTGTGAGAACAACCATTTCCAAAAAGGATACCCCAGAGCTTATTTGGGCCATAAATATAAAAAGAATTACTATTAAATACTTATGAGTGCCTCCTTTGAACCAAACTTGAAAAAAGCACGAAATTCAGTGGAGGCATCCATAACCTAAGGAATCTGAGAGTTGTGAGAGGCTGCCTTCTCTTACTTACTCTATTTTCCCCATACTTTTATTTCAACCCTTCATGGATCTCTGGTTTTATCAGTATTCATCCTCCTTTTGATAATGCAAATTATAGTTCATCTACATATTAGAAGGTAAATGACTTTCATGACTTATTGCTTCTGAAAAATGTTCTGCCTGGTCTGCTGATGGTGATCCTAGTTGGCCTTAGCTCCGCTAGTCCTTGGTCAACAGATCTACGGTCAACCATTGAGTCCCTATGTGAAATGTTCTCAAGTTTATATCCATTATCAGCTTTGAGAAAGCTAAGAATACTCTATGCAATGATGAGATATTACAACAAGATCTCAAGAGATAGTTTGTCCCTAAAATTTACTCAAAAGTGTTAAGGACTGTACTTGTAATTTCACTGATAAGGGAACTGCTGGGTAATGAAACTTCCAGTGGGCACCATGTCTATGACTTACAGACAGTTACCTAGATCACTGAGAAATTAAGTACTTTACTCAAGGTTACACAGATTTTGTGTGAATAGACAGAGGTGAACCTACCTAGCTTCAAGATCAGTTCTCTACCCATTCAATCATGCTACCTCTGATTTCTTTTATACAATATGATTTATAATCTGTTTTTAAGGCTAGCCATGAAAACAAGACACAAGTGCATTTAAGTATTAAGGAAACCAAACTTCTTTTTTGTTATTCTTTAGTTGACTATATATATATAATTTATTTCTCCCAATAATCTACCAGACAGTATTCAGTTATTGTTATATTTATAATATTTGTTATTTATTATTATCCAGTGCTTACTTATATTTATTTGTTATTGAATTAGTTATAATTAGTAAACTAGAATCAACTTCAATTGATCAATGATCATATCTATGCTATTATACCTTCTAGCAAGTAAAAATCAACCTTTGTCTTTTCATGCTGTGCAATTCATGTCTATGTTCTCCAATAATCTTTCCCAGTTTTAAAGTACCTTATTCTAATTCTTTTTCACATTTTGTGGCTACCAGGGAAGCACTATTGTTATTTCTCATTTTCTCTACAAACTGGCCCATGTCCTTTTCTTATAATTTGTTTCCTCCATACTATTCCATAGAAAATTTGAGATGATTGTAGAATGTGAGAGTTGAAATGGTGTTCAGCACCTAGCTATTCCATATAACCTCAACACAGAAATAATCCTCATGATAACACCCTCAGCAAGTAGTGTCTGGCTTCTGCTCAAAGACCTCCACAGAGGCAAAATTTTCTGTCTCTTGAGGCAGTGCATTTCACTTTAGAACAACCAAAATTGTTAGACTCCAGTGTTTAGCACAGTGCCTAGAATATAGTTTGTACTTAATAAGCGTTGGTTGGTTGGTTGATTGAAGGTCTTTCTAATATTAAGCCTTAGTTTGCCTCTTTTCATCTCTTGTTCCCAGTTCAGCCCTCTGGGGCCAAATGGAATAAGTCTAATACCTCCTCTAGATGATGGGTCCTCAAATACTTGAACCCAGACATCACATTCCCTCTGAATCTTCTCTTCTTCATGCTAAACATTCCCATTTCTCTCAACCAATATTCATATGGCCTGGACTCAAGATCTTTCACCATCCTAGTTGTCCTTCTCCAGACACTAACTTATCGGTGCCCCCCAAAATTCTTGGGTTTTGTTGGTTTGTTGATTTCTAAATTCTGATAACAGATCTGAACACAAGAATTCAGATGCAGTCTGGTAAGTAAAATGGAACTGTCATCCTCCTATTCCTAGAACTTTAACGAGCTACTCTTTTTAATGCAGTCCAGCCCTCATGGGTTTTCTTTTCACCACCACAGCAAACTTCTGCCTTGTATTTACTTTCAAGCTTGAATTCCACTAAAATCCCTGAATTTTTTTCAAAATAACTGCAATCTGTCCATGCCACCCCTACCATATACTTATGAAGCTAATTTTTTTTATATCCAGTGCAAGATTTTATATCTATCTCCATTGAGTTTTATTTTATTAGATTTAGTCCAGTTTTTTAATCAAGGATTCTTAACACAGACTCTGTGAACTTGCTTTTATTTTAGAATGTAATCACTACATTTCAATATAGTTAATTTATCTCATAATCTTATGTATTTTTGTCAAAGACATTTAAAAAACATTATTCTGAGGAGATCATAGATTTTTCCAGACTGCCAAAAGAGTGTATGATTTAAAAAAAAAAGGTGAAGAACTCCTGCTCTAATCTGTGAAGTTCCTTTTGAAGTCTGACCCTGCCATCCACTGTGTTACCTTTCACTCCGCACCATATGTCATCTGCAGATTTGATGAACATAACATACATTATCATAAGAAATGCAAATATGCTATGGCATATTGGCACCTACCTACCATGTGTCCTTATCAGCCATTTGGGCACATGAAACTGATTCCTTAGGGACTGTCATGTTCTAAAATCTGCAACTGTACAGTATCACTAGGATAACATCTGCATTGGAAATATGTGACAGAGTTGGGAAGCAGTTTCAAATCATTAAATACCCTGAAGTGGACTAAAGAGTATATAGTAAAAAAAAAAAAAAACTTCAACCACATACCAAAATTCTTTGACTAATCTAGACACAATGGATAGAAAACATCCTCAGTTAGCTTCAACAAATGTTTGTTAAGGATTTTTCATGTATAAGAAGAGCAGGATATGCTGGTAAATGTTTAACCATCAGCTCTCTGGGGGGTGGGAGTTGAAATTTATATGCATGACATATTTTTAAGCTTAATCTGTATTATTAATATTTCCTCCATTACTTTCTTGTCTAGACAATCAACACAATAATGAATAAAACCTTTGTTTTTAATGTTTGCTGATTTCTCCAATGTAAATGTGCACACCAAAAATTTAACAAAAGGTTCTCACTAGATTTGAGCTGGTTCCAGCATGTCCCTGAAGGATGGACATCTGTCTTATGAGTCAGTAACACCTGGACTCAGTTCCTACCTTTTGAAATATCTTGAATGCATGAACTTGAGTGAATCACTTAACTTCTCAGTGGCCCAGATAACTCTCTAAAACTACAAGATAAGAAGAAAGGGGAGGAGGTAAGAAAAAAAGGAAGAGGAAAATAAAATAAATTTACAATAAAATTATATATTTAAAAGGAATAGCAAGTTGTGACTAATAGAGCTGTCATTTCATGTGTTTTTATCATACTATGCTATGGAAATGCTTGTTTTATTCCATAAATTAAAATAAAATAAATTGTAAAAAAGAGAAAATTGTCTTCAATGACAAAGCTCTTCATGAGGAGCTCTTGATCTGATCAGTCTAGTCAGATATGCATGGCTCAGTATAAAACTATGATGATAAAATGACAAAGAAAAATTTAAAAGATCCTTCCTTCAACTTGCTTACATTCTAATTGGAAATATTCTATATAAACAGATAAGTAAACACAAGAAAAAATGAAGATGAATAGGATTTCAATGAATAGTAGGAGAAGGAAAGATAGCCTGTAGAAAATAAATAGCTCCTGATGATCCATGAAGGAAGCTAAGAGTTGGACATGAGAAGAGCACATTCTAGGAATAGAAGTGTCTTTAGAGAGATATGGGAGATAAATGGTAAATACAAGGAACATCATCTCATCCAGCATTTAGAGTGTGTTAAGAAGTATTGTGTAATGAACTTTTCAGCCTTAGCAACTCTCAAAGGTTCTTATCAAAGAGAAACTATCTCCACCTGTGGATTAAAATCTTTCATGACTAAAATAAAAGATCTTGCACTATTTAAGTCCTCCATCCTAACCCACCAAAGCAGAACTTTAACTAATTAACTAAGAAGTATTATTATGCATCTACTAAGTGTCAGGTACGGTACTAGACAATGGAATAAAACTAGAAAGAATGAAACAGTCCCTACACACAATAAGATTATATTCTAATGCAGAAAATGCCAAGTATATATAAAATACATATAAATATAAACTCAATAAATAGAATCATAGACAAAGCAATTAAGGAAAAGGTGATTTGCTGTGGGCAGGGGGGAAGGACTCAGGAAAGTTGTTTATACAGAAGATGGTGCCTGCATCACATGATAAAAGAAGAGAGGAACTCTGAGACAGGGGTAAGAAGAAGGTACAATCCAAACATAGGGAAAGGCTAGTGCAAAGTCACCAAGATGAGAGATGGGGTGCTCTGTATAAGGAACAAAGACAGGATCACTTTGGCTATGTAGCAGAGTGTGGGACAGGGAGCAGTATCGAATGAATTGGGAAAATTAGGCTAGAACCAGACTGTGTAGAGCTTTAAAAGTTAAATAAAGTAATTTACACTTTATCTTAAAGATGCTGCCACTGGAGTTGAGTAAGGGAGTCATAAGATCAGATCTGCACTTAAAGAAAATTATTTTTGTAATAGTGTGTAGAATGAACTTTAGTGGAGAGAGACTTGAGGCAGGCAGACCCATCTCATCTCTAGATGAGAGGAAATATGCCTGATCAAAGGTGACAGTTTTATGAATAGAGAGACGAATTTGGGTACAAAAGATGTAAAAGCAGAAATAGCAGGATTTGAATAGTGTTTGGATATATGGGATGAGGAAATGTGAATCCATAATATGGAAATTATGAGCACAATTTCCTGGGACATTGGAAAGATAGTGCTGCCTTCAAGAGAAATAGTAAAATTTAGAAGATTGTAGGGTTTAGATAAAAGATAAAAAGTTAATTTTAAATATGTTGAGTTTAAAATGTCCCTAGGACGTCCAGTTTGAAATAAAAAGGTAATTGACAATCCAAAGCTAAAGTGAAGACACTAGGGCTGGATATGTAGATATAAGAGTTGTCTGCACAGAGATGATAGTTAAAACCATAGAATTCAATTAAATTACTGAGAGAGACATGAAGACACAGAGAGAAATAAAGAAAAAGACAGAGACAGGGAGTGCCAGCCAGAGAAATACAGAGAAAAAAGAGAGACAGAGACAGAGCGAGAGACAGAGACATAGGGCGGAGAGAGAGACAGACAGACAGACAGAGACAGAGCGAGAGACAGAGACATAGGGCGGAGAGAGAGACAGACAGACAGAGACAGAGATACAGAGAGAGAAAGAGAGAGTGTACAGAGGGAGAAGATCATGGGATGTAGGACAAAACCTTGGGAAGTACCCACAGAGAAGGACCATGATGTAGATGATGAGACAGCAAAGGAGATTGAGAAGGTGCAGAAATACAAGTAGGTAGGAGAATAACCATGAGTGAAATGTCACGAAAACCTAGGAGGAGAGGGTTAGGAACAGTACCAAAAGCAGCAAATAGGTGGAGAGCGACTGAGAAAATGCCATCATATTTGGCAATTAAGAAATTATTGGTGACTTTGGGAAGAACTAGTTCATTTAAATGGTTAGGTCAGAAGCCTTATTACAAAGGGTTAAGAAGTGATTGTTCTGCCAATGAGATGAATTTTATTTTGAAAATTATTTTATTTATTTATTTTAATATATTTTATTTCCCCCCAACTACATGTTAAAATAAATTTTTAATATTTGTTCTTTTTTTAAGTTTTGAGTTCCAAATTCTATCCCGCCCTGCCCTCCCCACTCCTTGAGATGGCAAGCAATCAGGTATAGGCTGCACATGTGCAACCATGTAAAACATTTCCAGATGAGTCATTTTGTACAAGAACACTTTCATTCTTTTCTCTTTTATTCCAGTCTCCTTGTACAAAATGAATTTTTTATCTTTATTGAGTTCTACTGCTAGGGAGACCTGTAGTCTAAAGTTACAGAAACAAGGAGGCATCAATTTAAACCAATGTAACCACAATGACAAAAATATCACACCTATGTTATGTCAGGCATTGTAATAGTTGGCAGGGATAAAGAGTCAAATTTATCAGGGGCTGGTCTTAAAGGAGTTTATACTCTACTGCAGGAAAATCACATACACCTATTTAAAAGACAAAATAGTTTTAAGAGGGAGGGAGCACCAAGAAACTCAGGGGATAAAGAGATCAAGAAAAACATCCCAGAGGCTGTAATACCTTAGAGGGAGATATGAATACTGAGGGATGGTTACTTCAGTTATGGGACTCATATCATGTTGTTCCATGGATATAGGAGAGATATTATATGGTTTGACTAATGCAAGTATGTGAAGGGAAGTGATTTGTGTACAGTAAATGATTTGGGTACAGTGTACTGATAATTTTTTTAAAGAAATTCCCACAAACCTCGACAGGTGACATTTTCAAAAGTGTTTTTAGGGAAAATATGCTTGACAGGATTTGGAATGAAAAGAAATGGGTTAAAACTTATTATTCCTTAAATGCTTTCAAAAACCCTAAAAAAGCCTTCCTCAGTGATTCAACCATTTCATAGTCTATTGCTTCTTCATGAGAAGACATACTGCAATTCGTAACTTCATTATCACATTTAGAAATTATTTATTGAAGAAGACAAAAGCAGCTGATAAAGCCCCTAGCTCTGCCACAGACTTTCTGCATGAAATCTGTGTCTCCATAAAGTATAAGGAAAGCAGAAACATCTTAGAAATTACAAAATACACCAGAGTCTACAAGGGCAAACATTCTTTTGAGGAAATTGACTTGAAAGTTAGAACAAGTTGATAGAATCTGTCTTGGTTCCCCTTTTTCCACTGGGATTCTGAAGATAGATTTATAAGTCACATTCTATAAGGGGCTCAAGTTCCAAACCTGAATTTTTTAAGAATTAATATTCACTTCTTTTGTAGAATAATCTCTGCCCTACCAGTGAATGAGCATAATTAGGAATACTGCCATCTTTTTTTCATTTGTGGCACCACAGAGGGAGCTGAACAAGTCTCCAAGTACTAAGGTCCTAAGTCCCTTGGATGTCTCCAAAGTCTTCTCTGCTTTCTCTTCCTTAAATAGCTCTTAATGCCTTAACTTCCATACTTCCTTACATAATTCCTGATATCTAATGAACCTCTATTCCTGTGACCTCTGTTCTTATACTATGATGTCCCAATCTCACCTCTTTGGATAGTTTCTAGGTCGGCTAGAAGGTGAGCAGATGAGTTCTTTTTTAGCACCACTTCTAGGGACAAGCAACTTAGAACTGTAGCCCTGCTCTTCCCTCCTCATATGCAGTGCACTTGAGGCCCTTCACTATTCTGATTGCCCTCCTCTTGATTACCTCTACTATAAGGATTTCCTTAAGTGTGGTATGTAGAACAGAGCATATTATTATAGACCTATTCTTAGTAGTGCAATGGAATTAAACAAATAGCAGGAGCAAGAATTCCCTTATTCCTAGAAGACAGACTTTGCTTAATACAGCCCCTCATGTTCTACAATTCTTTGAGTTACAAGATCATATGTTTCCAAGTAAGTATGCTTCTCTGACATGACTATGTTTGCTGTTTCTAAATAAAAGACATTCCTAGGGCCTGAATTCTTAGCCTTTTTGTGTCCTGGATCCCCTTGGTAATCTGACAAAGTCTATGACCCCTTCTCAGAATCATGTGTGTAAATGTGTAAAATACACGACCACAAAATAAAATAATTATATTAAAATACCGGCATAAAATATTTTTCTTAAAAAAATATCAATTCACAGATATCAGGTTAATAACCCTTGTCTAGGGACTAATATTTATGGGATCACAGAAAAGAATAAGGCTCTTTGCCATCATTTAGCTTAATCTTTTCGTTTTATGTATGAGGACACTGAGACCCAGGGATAGAAAGGGATTTGTCTCCAGTACCTATTATCTTACTGAGCTCCAATTGCCTTGAGGACATCACTCTATCTGGATGTCCTGCCAGATCTTAAATGTCAACATTTCCAAACCCAAGTTCTTCTCTCTGATTTTTCTGCTTCTATCTGTGGCAGCACCATTCACCCTTTCTTCTACATTTTTAAACTTGGGATAATCTTCAATTCAATAACTCTCCTCTCTCTTCAGTTACAAAGTCATGCGGGTTGCAAACCTGAAATATTTCTTATATCTCTCTGCTCTTCTCTACTCCTACCTTGACTATCCTCATATGGATTCTAATTAAAGCCCATCTAGACTAATGCAACAACATCCTCAATAGGTCCTTCCCCTGACATTTTCTCCCATCTGTACCTCATCCTTCATATGGCTGCCAAGAAAAATTGTTATACACAGACAGTCAGGCTATGCTTCTGTTGGAAAATCTTTAATGGCAATAATAAACCAAATGCAATTCATAAAAGCTCTAATATTTCACCACAGACCCAGAAAATTGGCAAAAGTGTCAAAAGATGTAAATATTCAATGTTGAAAGAATAAGTGGTTAGAAAAGGTATTTATTTTACATGGGTCCTTGTAAGGATGAATAAATTTGAGAAGAGTTAAGAGCATGAGATGACCCATTTCCTCCCTGGACTGCACACAGAGAGGTAATAACATTGTGCCCAATGTTTATATCATGAAATTTCCAATTTACTATATTCTCATCAACCATGACTGCAGGGAAGGATGAGGTTTTAAGAGCCTACTCTCAGCTCCTCCATCCCCAAAACCCATGCTACTCCCTCCTACCGCTATGCTTTTGTTAGTACAGTTGCCAGTTCCTGGAATGTCCTACTTTGTCCTTTGCATTTTGGAAATCCTACATATTCTCTAAAGATCCAGATACCAGTTCTTCCATAAAGATTTCTCTGATGTCTCTTGTCAGTGCTTACCTTATCCCTTAGACCTCACAAAGAATTTCATTTTACAACACTCTGATATGCCTTATGATGTAATACCGCATTGTATCTTTTCCTGTATTCTACTACAAGTTACCAGAAAGCAAGAGCCATGCTTTGTCTAGGCTTTATATCTCTCCTTCAGTATTATTCATGCAGTAGTGATTCCAAAAATATTTGTTTAATTGATTCACTGATACAAAAGGATAGAGACTGCATCTTCAGTTTAGTATTGCAAACTCCTGAGTCACAAAAATTCCCTCTATCAATGCAAGTGTGCAGATTCTCTACAGATTCTGGTCTTAAGGAGTAGACAAGAATACCAAGAGGTTAAGTGAATTGCTCAGGGCCACATAGACTGAGTAGAAATATAAACACATAAATGGATAGATAGAGAGATGGATAGAGAGACAGATAGATAGATAGATAGATAGATGATAGATAGATAGATAGATAGATAGATAGATAGATAGATAGATAGATAGATAGATAGATGATAGATAGATAGATAGATAGATAGATAGGCAGATAGACGGATAGATACATACATACATACACAGATACATAGATAGACAGACAGACAGATAGATAGATAGAGAGATGCTTTCACATATATACACATGCATATACCTATTTGTATCTATATCTACATGCACACATATATAATACTCTGTTCATTGAACCACTGAACTTATATATGCATGTACTATGCATATATGTATACTAATACACTGATGTCTATATCTAAATATATTTATTTATATGTTTATTACTTTATTCACTCATTCATCTATTCATTTATTTTTAGAAATTCTATATACAAACATATACACACATACATTTATACTGATATATTGATACCTATATATAAACCAACTAGGTGGCACAGTGGATAGGGTGCCAGGGCTGGAGTCAGAAAGACTCATTTCTCTGAGTTCAAATATGGCCTTGAATACTCACTAGTTGTGTGACCCTGGGGAAGTCACTTAAGCCTATTTACTTCATTTTCCTCATTTGTAAAATGATCTGGAGAAGGAAATAGTAAATTATTCCACTGTCTTTCCAAGAAAATCCCAAATAGGATCACAAAGAGTCAAATATGACTGAAAATGACTGAACAACATACCTACATACATATGTGTGCATATATACATATGTGTATTATGTGCGTGCATGTACGTGTGTATAAATCTCTTTGTCTCTCTGTCTATACACACACACGTGTGTGTGTCTGTGTGTATAATATGCATGTGAATATGTGTACATGGCTAGGTAGTTCAGTGGACAAAGCGCTGAGCCTGGAGTCAAGATGACCTGATTTCAAATCTGGCCTCAGACATTTACTCTCTATGTGACCCTGGGCAAGTCACTTAAACCCTCTTTGCTTTAATCCATTGGAGAAGGAAATGGCAAACCACTCCATTACCTTTGCCAAGAAAATATCATGAACAGTTTTTCCGCACTACGTTCCATAATATCACAAACTACTGGACACAACTGAATGACTGAACAACAACAAAAACCTACATCAAGGGCTACATTTGAAGCCTGTTGCTCCTGTTCTCTATCCATTATTCCATGAAAATAACCTAACCCTAAAAAATAAAATGGATTTCCTCAAGTCAACTATCAGGATATTATCTCTCAGCAGGAACAAATATCTTAGAATTCTAAGTGAGAATCTGGAAAGTTTCAACATATAATACTGAAACAATGTGATTTCAAGAAAATGATAGAACAGGTTAGAATGTGAAGAAGCCACACAGCAGAAGCAGAACTCATCAAACACTCAGTAAAGTGGACAATGAAGAACAATAAGCTTTGAGAAATTTTTGGTCCCGGAATAACTTGAACTAATAATGTAAGATACCTGATTAAAAAAAAAAGTCTGTGAGCCAGTAGTAATTACGAATCCTGCAACATCTGGAAAAGGCATCATTTAAACAAAAGATAGCAATTCTCCCAGTGCTGCTAAATATGGGCCAGGGCCCTACTTGCCTATCAGCTACAGAAATGACATTGATTTTGGCAGGATTCCACTCCCATCAAGAGAATAATAAACTAATGGTCTAAGATAAGAAAAGATGACAAAAACTATCACAAGGCAATTAAGAACAGGTCTCTGTTCATTAGATAATAATCAATCAAGCACTCAATAAAGTAATACAATACCTGATTAGGGGCTAGAATGAGCAGTCTTCTTTTTGGAAAAAGTTTTCTGTCATTCAGTCTCTGCTTCCCGCTTTACTACAGGTGAGATTTGAGCAAAGATTTTCCTGACTCTATATCCAGCACTCTAACCATTGTGTCCCTCGGCTGCCTCAGGTTGGTAGTTGTTGATGTTCTATCAGTTGATGGGAAGGAGGGGGAGTAATAATGAAATTCAAGAATTTTTTACATTTGTAACTGTCTTTGGTATCATCTATTTCTTGAAATGCTTTATAACTAAATACCTTGATACCTTCACAATAGTTGTTGCCTTCTCTCATTACTGATCCTATATCAGATTGAACTCATGTAGCTGATTCAAGAATGACCCCCCTCAATAATGCATCATTTCCTGTATGTTAAAATATAATCAACTGAATTTTATGACACTATTTGGTGCTCACCATATATCCATCACTTGTCAAATCTTTACTCAGAAAAAAAAAAGAATTCATGATATAATTAACCAGTCAAGAATTTATTATTTCTCTTTTTTTGATAAGCATTGGGCCAGATGCTTTGCAAAGAAAGATTAAAATTGAAAATCTCCTGCCTTCAAGTAGCATCCACTCATCTCATTGATAGACATGAGGATTCCATAGGGTCACAGTTCTTTGCACTCTTCCTTGACATATTTGTCAAAGTAATCTTCCTAAGGTGTGAATAGGACCATGTCAGTGGCAGATCCAAGAGGGCTGAGAAAAGGCAGGGAGTTGTCTGAGCTCTCCCAAATACCCATCTGAAAAAAATAAGGCCTCAAAAAAATTTTGGAGCAACAGAATCCAAAAAAGGACAGAGTGAAACAATTTTCCAGACAAAGACAACTTAGAAGGTCAGCAGGAAAGGTCTATCACACCTGGGTGAGAGAGGAGCACAGGCCAGTGCAGACGAGGCCCCAGCAAACCAGGAGGAGGTCTTCAGGGCTACTGAATCAGCAGCAGGAGGGACTGCTTCCTGAGTCCTCAGCCCATAAACTGTAAGGGGAGTAGATCCCTGTAAAGGTCAGAAGGAGATTACAAAGGTCCCTATAAAAAAAGTACAAAAATCCAGTTCAGAGAAGAATGTCTTGACAAGCAGAATTGGTCAAATGGCAAATTATATACAAAAACTACCATGTCAATCCCCCCCTCCGAAAATCCTTAGAGGCACTCTTGCCTATTGCCTTAGTTCAATATTTCAGTGACCTTATGTTGGTAGGCAGCTAGTGAAACAGTGGCTAGAGAGCCAAGCCTGGAGTCAGGAAGACTTACGTGTGTGACCCTGGCCAAGTCACTTTACCTTGCTTGCCTCAGTTTCTTCATCTATAAAATGATCTGGAGGAGGAAATGACAAACTACCCCAGTATCTTTGCCAAGAAAATCCCAAATGGGGTCACCAAGAGTCACATACAACAAAAAAATTGATGTGGGTATTTCCATTGTTGCCAATTACAAACCATCCATAATTTCACATCCTTTGTAGTTCAGTTAGTGCTATCTTCCTCCTCAAATCCCCTGTTGTGTAACCCATCCTGCCTTCCATCATACTCTCTACTCCATAAGAACAGGAACTGTTTTATTTTTCCTTTGTACCACCAGCATCTAGCATGCTCATAATAAGTTTACAATAAGTGTCTGTTGAATCAGACTGAACTGACTTCAGAGGACACTAAAAGACCATCACACCACCTACTTAGATGTGTTTTCCATGACTACAGATCTAGTTTTGTCTCAACAATAAAACCCTGCATGGCAAATGGCTTTACAATGTACAATTGTTATCTCATTTGTTTCTTGAAACAAGCCTATGAAATAGAATCTCACATGTCTCCATTTCACAAATAAGAAAATTAAGAATCTAAGAGTTTCAACAACTAATTGCAAAATTAGCAGTGACAGAGCTGGGATTCCTTGAACTCACATTTTCTAAATGTCAGTCTAAGAGGAATGAGAATAGGGACTGAATTTATGATTTCACTGATATTGAGAATTACCCCTACCAAAGCAAGTTATCTGTGGTCTGACTAGGACAGTTCTAAAGGTCCTTTCTTAGAAAAAGCAAAAGAATCTACAAAATAACAAAAAAAACCATACATACAGTTTTGGTAGAAGAGGAAGCAAAGGTTGCTTGTTTGTTGCTGTCATTCATTCTTGAAGAGGCCAAAAATGATATCACTATGTTAGAATCAAGTTGCAATGTTTCAGCCTTTAGCTGGTCAGATTCAGCTTGGAATGCTCTCCCACAGGTCAGGCTGAGGTAGTCCATGTGAATATTTGGATTAGAGTCTCTAAATTTGTACATCTAAAAAACAAAATTAAGAGATGAGATATGAATATATTAGGAGGAGAAAGGGAGAGATAGAATAGGCTAAATTATCTCACACAAAAGAGACAAAAGAAAGCTATTACAATGGAGGAGAAGAGCAGGGAGGTGAATGGGAATGAGTAAACCTTCCTCTCATTGGATTTGGCTTAAGGAGGGAATAACATACACACTCAACTGGGTATCTTACTCTACAGAAAAATCTGCCTCTTTTCAAGGGGACAAGAGTTGGGAGATGATAGAAGGGAGGGTAGATTGCGGGGAGAGTCAGAAGCAAATTCTTTTGAAAAGGGACAGGGTTAAAGGAGAAAATAGAATAAATGGGGAGTGGGATAAGATAGAGGGAAATAAATTTGGTCTTTCACGATATGACTACTATGGAAATGTTTTGCATGACTACACATGTACAACCTATATTGAATTCTTTGTCTTCCCATTGTGGGTGGGTGAGGAGGGAAGAAGGGAGAGAATATGGAACTCAAAGTTTTTAAAACAAATGTTAAAAAAATGTTATTGGGGGTAGAGCCAAGATGATGGCATAGAAGCAGTAAAACTCTGTAAGCTCCCCCCATCACCTCCTCAAATTCCTATAAAATATGACTCTAAACAAACTTTAGAGCTACAAAACCCACAAAGTGACAGAGAGAAACAAATCTCCCACTGAAGGCAGTGTGGCAGGACAGCAGGAAGGGTCCATTGCAGCACACTGGGAGCCAAACGCAGCCCCATGTAAGCCTGAGGGTTTAGCCTCAGGGCAGCCCTGACCAGCAGTTACTGGAGCAGGACTTCAGGAGAATGGATCATCAGCAGCTGTGACAGTTTCCAGAATTATCAACCCATGAATGCCAAAGGCAAAGTAAAAGATCAGTGTGAACTTTATTGGATGAGGGGGACCAAGAGTGTGGTCCGGTTTCTGCCACTGGGGAGAGAAGGCAAGAAGCAGCAGAGGCACTGCAGCTGTGCAGCCTCAGCCATGTGGCTGCTTTCAGAGCTCCTGGTCTACAGATCATAGGGGGACCAAGCGACCAGTCTGAGGGTAATCACTCTTGCTTTAACCTGCCTGTATCTGGATCACTGTCTTGGGTGGAGGTCCTGGAGGGTGTGACCAGATGCCAGAGACTGTGGAGGCTTCAGAGAGGATACCTAACTAATGGCTCCAGCAGCTGTGAAAACCCCAGCTATTTGGGACAAAACTCTCCTCTCTGGAAGCAGAGTTTTACTGTGGCAAAAAGCTAAAAAGCCAAGTAATTGAGTGGCAACATAAGCAAGAAAAGGAAGCAAAGCAAGCACAGCAGTCAAATCTTAGATTCCTTTTGGGGAGACAAAAAGGATCAAAGCATGGAATGGGAGGAAGACAACAAAGTCAGAACTCCAGCACCAAAAGCTTCCAAGAAAAATATGAACTGGTTATAGGCCATAGATGAGCTCAAGAAGGATTTCAAAAACCAAGTAAGAGAAGTGGAGGAAAAATTGGGAAAGAAAGGAGAATGATGCAAGAAAATCCTGAAAAGAGAGTCAACAACCTGACTGAAGAAAATAACACCTTAAAAAAAAAGATTAACTCAAATGGCAAAAGAGGCCCAAAAAGCCAATAAGGAGAAGAATGCCTTAAAAAGCTGAATTTGCCAGATGGAAAAAGAATTTCAAAAGCTCACTGAAGAAAATAATTCCTTCAGAATTAGATTGGAGCAAATGGAAGTTAATGACTTTATGAGGAATCAAGATGCTATTAAACAGATTCAAACAAATGAAAAAATAGAAGGCAATGTGAAATATCTCATTGGAAAAACCACTGACCTAGAAAACAGATCCAGGAGAGATCATTTAAAAATTATTGGCCTATCTGAAAGCTATAATCAAAAACAAAAAAAAAGAACCTAGAAATCATCCTTCAAGAAATTCTCAAGGAAAATTGCCCTGATATTTTAGAACAAGTGGACAAAATATAAATTGAAAGAATTCACCAATCACCTCTTGAAAATGATCCCCAAAAGAAAACTCCTAGGAATATTATAGCCAGATTCTGGAGTCCCCAGATCAAGGAGAAAATATTACAAGCAGCCAAGAAGAAACAATTTGAATATTGTGGAAACACAATCAGGATAACACAAGATCTAGCAGCTTCTACATTAAGGGATTGAAGGGCTTGGAATATGATATTCTAGAGGTCAAAGGAGCTAGGATTAAAACGAAGAATCACATACCCAGCAAAACTGAGTATGATGTTTCAGGGGAAAATATGGTCATTCAATGAAATTGAGGACTTTCAAGCATTCTTGATGAAAAAAACAGAGTTGAATAGAAAATTTGACATTCAAATACAAGAAGCAAGAGAAGCATGAGAAAGTAAACAGGGAAAAAAATCATAAGGAGCTTATCAAAGTTGAACTATTTACATTCCTGCATGGAAAAACAATAATTGTAACTTATGAAACTTTTCTCAGTATGAGGATAGTGGAAGGTAATATAAATGTGTGTATATGTATATGTATGTATGTATATTATATATACACATATAGATCTATATATATGTATACATACATATATGTCTATATAAAAGGGTATATGTGTGTATGAATACATATATGAGTGTGTATATATATGTATTCAGGTATACATTGACAGAAGGCACAAGATCAATTAAATAGAAAGGGATGATATTTTAAAAATTAAATTAAGAGGTGAGAGGGAAATATAATGAGAGGAGATAGGGAGAGACAGAATAGGGTAAATTATCTCATATAAAAGAGGCAAAGGAAAACTGTTACAATGGAGGGGAAGAATAGGAAGGCAAAACAGATTGGGTCAACCTTGCTCTCATTGAATTTGGCTTAAGGAGGGAATAACATACACATTAAGTTGGGTATCTTACCCTACAGGAAAGTAGGGGGAAAGGGGTTAAGATGGGCAGGGTGATAGAAGGGAGGGCAGAGAAGTTAAAGGCACCCACTTTTGAAAAGGGACAGGTTCAAAGTAGAAAATAGAACAACTGGGGGGTGGGATAGGATGGAGGGAAATATAGTCGGTCTTTCACAATATATCCACTATGGAAATATTTTGCATAACTACACATGTACAACCTATATTGAATTGCTTAACTTCCCAGTAAGGGTGTGTGACGAGGGAAGAAGGGAACGAATCTGGAATTCAAAGTTTTAAAATCAAATATTTTAAAAAATTATCATCATCATTATTGTTATTGTTATCATTATGACATGCACTGGGCAATAAGCTATACAGGCACTAGGGTACTGAGATCCATCTTGCCCTACTGGAAAGTTAGATGAGGAATGGAAGAGGATATAGGAGAGAGCAGATTGGGGGAGGGGGTATACAGTGGGATTGCTGTGTTGGGATGGTGGGTGGGGGAAAGACAGGGAGAAAATTTGTAACTCAAAATCTTGTGGAAATGAATGTTGTAAACTAAAAATAAACATAAAAATTAATTTTAAAAAATTGTTGTTATATGCAAACAGGAAATAATATATACAGGCAATGGGATATAGAAATCCATCATTCCCTACAAGAAAGTAAGAGGTAATAAGGGAAGGGGAAGGAAGGGGAGCAGATACAAGAGAGGGCAGAGTGGGGGAAGGGGTAAATCAGTATGTTTGTCACTTTGGGATGGGGGTAGGAGAGAGATGGAAAGAAAATTTGGAACTCAAAATCTTGAGGAAATGAATGTTGAAAACTAAAAGCAAATAAATAAATAAATTCTGGAGAAAGGACCTACATGATTTCATCTTTTTTTTTTTAAGATCTGAGACAGTTTTCCAACCCATTAAGATCTTTTGGAACTTGGACTCTTTCATCCTTTCAGTATTATATGATTCTCCCTTCCCCCATCCCCATCATCTACTATCACTTCCAGCTTTGCTTCATGTTCAAATTTGTTAAGCATGCTATCTATGTCTTTATCCAAGTCATTGATAAAAATGTTAAATAGTACAAACTAGATCCCTGGGGCACTCCATTGGAAACTTCCTTCAAAGCTGAATTTGAATGACTAATGACTATTTGAAAGATCCAGTCATTCAATTCAGCTCTGAATCCACATAATTGCATCACCATTGAGGTCACATTTCTCTATTTTTTCGCTAACATAAGAATAATAATTTCTCACTAGTTAGCAATTTTAAAGAACAGGAACTATCTTGTTTTAATGATAGATACTTACATTACCATGAGCTTTCTGCCTCCACTATGAATTCTTTTAGGGTACTCTCTCATTAGGGCCCATGCTGTTATTATGATTTTAGAACAAATCCATCTGGGTATTAATATTGTCATTATTTTCATGAATATGAAATTATATTAATATAACCACAATGAACCAAATGCCAGCAGTTATTCTGTCTTTATTATTAGTGAGTTGTTGCATCTTGGAAGAGAAAGTTTATCATGTCCATCTTCCAAAATGAGATGGTGAGATTTTTAATGTATTTTATTTATTTGCATTGAATATATGCACTGTTATTTCTTGAAGCCCAGTAATGTAAGGAAAATGCTTCATAATCTTAAGATCTCTATATAATTGTGAGTCATCACTTTATTGGGATTATTTTACATCATATTAATATGACTATAAGTTAGGCTCTGTTTACACAATCCCAATATAACTAATAAGAGTAGATATATGTATGTGTGCAAATGTACATATATATGTATGTATATATATATTTGACTACTCTCTCTCTGTGTCTACATCTGTATTTTTCCCATTTCTTGCCTATGTTTCCCTTTTCTCTCCTCTGTAAAATGCTAAATATTAATAATAATAATATTATTATTATTAGTGTTGTCCCCTTCCCTCCCATGAATTTTCTAGGTTGGAAAAAAAAAGAAACTGAGCAGATTAGTCTGTTGTTTCAACCTCATTCTGACACAACCAGAGAATTCTCAAGCATTCTTGAACCTTGGTAAATGTGGAGGAGGTGGAGTCAGGAAACTTGGGTTTGGAGATATCGATTCCTTACTAGCTAGATGACCTCAGACAATTTACTTCACCTTTGTTTTCTAGCCTATAAAATAGCAATGCTTCTGATGGGGGCCTTTCCGGGTTACTGGAAGGAAGGTACTTTGAAAACCTTAAAAGGACCATAGAAATGTGAGTTTTAGCTGAAGTTCTGGGAATAGGGCATTAGTCTACAATTTAGTTTTATCAAGACCATCACAGACTGTTGAAAACTGCCATAGTTAATAAACCTCTCAAGAATCTGTATTAACAAATGTTTTATCTTTTGAATTAAGAGTTTGATCAGTCATCGTTCCAAATACTCACCTTCCAATAAAAATAATGGAATTTTCTATCAAGTTCAATCTTCACAACAACTCGGTGAGGTAGGTGCTATTTTATAAAATATCCCAATTCTACAAATAAAGAAACTGAAATTGAAAAAAATTAAGTGACTTTCATAGGGTCACATAGCTAGTAAGTATCTGATTAGGGATTTGAACTAACATTTCTCCTAATTTTAAAGCCATCACTCTGTCCAGTATACCACCTAGCTGCTTCAAAGTAAAAGAATTCTCAAAACAGAACAACCCCACAGCAATCTGCATGAGAAAAAACAAAGCATAATATCAGCCTAATTTCTAAGTCTATTTCTCACTGATGTGAATAACAGTGATAGCCAGATCTTTTGAGGGGTTCTCAATACAGTCTTTGAATAACAGGTTAATTCAATGGAAAAATCCATCCAAATTCATATTGGGTGTTCTGGAGGTAAAATCCCCAGTCAATTAATTTTTTTTTTTTACTTTTCCACCAGTTTCTTTGGGTGACTTCTAGAAAATCCAAATCATTTGCAATAGATAAATTCTTCTGCCCAGACTTCTTCCAAAACATGGGAAAAACTTTGGCTCTTATTTTCAAACAGTACATGCAAATTAAATAGAGTGGCAGAAATTCTTGAATCACAACATTTTAGCTTCAAGGGAGAAAACTCTGAGATTTCTGGTTTGATTTTAGCTAATCACCCAGTTTCTATTATAAATGCAGGAGACACACAAAAAAAGTCTAAATTCTCTCTTTTGCAGTTTTTAAAAGTACAATTTTAAAAAAAAAACAAACTCTGGTCTATATATGTATTTCAAAGTCTTTTCACGTCACTGAATGAAAAAGCCCTTAACATCAAGCTAGAGTCATCATTAGGGGGTGTTACTTTTTTAAAGCCTTTTTTGTGGGGGGGTTGTGAGAAGGCATTAAAAGTGTTTGGAAAGTTGATAAAATGACTACTAAAATGTCATCCACGCATCAACATTTTAAGGAGACAAATAATGATATTCTATTATCACAATGAGGCTAGAACTCATTTAAATAACTTTGGGCTTGTTTCATGAAAAACAAAAATTCATACACGGTTGGGGGGCATTATTTCTGCAATTTTTTATATGCACAAGTCATGGTCTGCATTCAACCTCCCATTGAAACAGGAAAGTTGCAGATTTGTGTCGGCAGGTTTTTGTGTGAGTGCAGGGTTCCAAAGAGAAAAATAAATAAGCTTGGTGGTAGAAAACAGACCCCTTTTTTAGCTAAATGTCAAAGGCATCGCAAGATGAACTCGAGTCAAGGCCTCACCCCTATAAATGATTCCCCAAATGGGAGCAAACAGCAAGTTGTCACCCCCAGACAGCAGGGATGAAATGGTGACACAGAAGAAAACTGCCATGTAAATCACCTTAAAAGAAAACTCTGCCTCGAATTGGGATATGGGAGTGGGGGAGGGGAGGGAGACTTCAACTCCCACCTAAATCTCTTCTCCATCTTTTCATTTCAATGATAAAATGGCAAGTTCGCAGAAAACTACAAATAATATCAAAGAAATTCCTGGAGATTTGGGGGCCAAAGTTAATAGTGGCACCTTTTCGTGTGTGGTTGAAAATTGGGCAGTATGGATGTGCAAAATGTTCAGGAGGAATTTTTTTTTAATCTCAATTTTGTGTGAGCAAAATAGACGTCAGCTCTTCAACTAACCCCAAAAATCTTTGAGAGTGAAGTGCTTCAGTTCCACCTTCAAAGTGTCTGGGAGTGGGGGTGGGGTGGGGGAATAAAGGGAGGAGGAAAATTTCAGTAAGTATAAATGCATCTGAAAATATGTCAGAGTTAGCCTCTGTCTATGTACTGTGCAGAAGTGAAAAGAAAAGAATGTGGTAACTAAAGATGTCGGGCACTGCCTGTTAAAACCATTTCTGCCGAAGCAAGTCCTTTAGATTCATCAAACAACGTAAGCGAAGAGTTCAAGGCATTATATATATATTTCCAAAAGTCCATTTTATTGATACTGAAAATGCATTCAAAATTATTATTTAAGTCATGAATACAATGGCAACAAATGCACCTCATGTTGGGGGTAGTTTATTTTTTGTAAGAAGGCAAGTGAATGTCATAATTAAATGGTCGTGACAACTGATCATTTTCACAGCAAATGAAAGTAAATCCATATTATTAATCATTTCAAAGGAAATTTTTAAAGTGTATAGCATGTATACTTTTTTTCTTCTTTAAGCAATAAAAGGATAGATGCTAAGAAACAGAATCTGTCGAGTTTCCTTTGACCCAGGATTTCAAAAGACCTTTAATCCTGCATGATTTCTCATATGTTTTAAAGAATTACTTCTGTTACAATGTGTTGGCTCCTTAAACTTTTATGATATCTTCCACTATTGAATATAAAAAGTATATGCATTTTTAACAACCCTTTTTTTTTCAATGTTTTCTCCTCCAAGTTTATTTTGGCCACATTTTAGCTATCCGTGGCAAACAGTCATTGGACTGATTTACATTCAAAAACAAGATAATTTCAATAACTCCCTGAAAACCCTTGCAACATATGTCCCAGTCCATGAGCCACTGTGGTCCTTGTGGGAACAGAACCACTCCTGTCAGTGTCTTAAATTTAGCATCCTTCTTGAAGCTGGAGGAGAAAAAAAATCAACTTGCAATTTCTACAGTTACCAAACTCTTAATGAGCAAAAGCATTAACAATCTCCTGACTGCAGCCCCTGTTCAAATACCTTGGACACCTTGTTAGCACAGAATGAGGTGTTCAATCAAGGGGCTGGGAATTGGAAGGACCAGGACATAGTTTTGAGTGGTGATTACAAGGGCATCAGTGTGAATGCCAAAGTAACAGTCTTCTACCCGGCAGGAAGCTGAGAAACCTTCAAGTCTACATTTGTAAATCAGCCTCGATGATTACAGCAGTCACAAGCAAGGAACATATGAAACAATTATTTGCACCATACTTTCCCTGTTTTAATTTGCTCTCAAAATGAACAAGAGGATCCAAAGAGTCACTGGTGTTTTGTCTTTATCAATTTAAGGCACGTTCCAGTATTTTTGTTTTCATGAGTTTGGTGAAGGTAAATCATGCAGGGAAGAAATACAAGTATTGTTTTCTCACTCATAAGCTCTTTCATTATTGCAAGGCTTCCAAAAATAATAATAATAATTACTCAGGCATGCCTTTAACTTGATGCTAGGTGTATACACTGGAGGATTATCATTTAAAGATATTTTTACTTTTCTCCAATATTTTAAACTTTTAAAAAGTCATTTATTAATAATTAATTTTAAGATTACAACTTCAGATACATTTTTCCTAAAATTCTAATCCAATGTAACAAGTATTATGTTTCTTGACTTAAATTGTTCCAAATCAACCCAGAAAGTTTCCACTTTTAGATCACAGTCTTTCCTTCTTTCCTGGACAATTTATCAATGCTTTCCTCATCTAGCTTTACTCCATAAATAGGATTTAAGTTGTTCTCAAAACCATCAGCAAAAAGTATGAAACATTTCCCTATGCAGGAATAATTCCTATGTACTAAGTGCCTACTCAGAGAAGGCATTGTTTGTGAGTTGAAAATTAACAGTGAAAATATATATATATATGTAACTTTCTTCACATCAATAAATGTTAGATAATATTTCTTTTTAAAACAATTTTTCATTTAAGCTAAATAGCTAAATTAATGAAATGCTAATCATTGTAAGAATACTACTTATAAGAGGAAAACCTTATTTTACACAGATATTTTTTCATAGAAAAACAAAGCAGATTACCATATTCTAATGTATAAATTTACTTTTAGAATGATTGTTTTCATCATTGATTTTAAGTGGTTGATTATAAACAGAAAAGAAGTTGTAGATTTTATTTTACATGAAGAAAGATTCAGTGTATTTTTACATGTATAAATAATGTTGCTTGTAAATTTAAAAAAAACTTTCTCAGGAAAGGAGTTTTAGGAACATTTTCTCCTCATCAGATGTTTTTTGCTCAAATTTATGCAAATACATTCTATTAGTTTCCAAATTCTTTATTTTCTTCAGTATTAGGATGATGAAAATGTTCAAAATTTTTTAGTATATTACTGACTTGGGAAACTTCATTATTGTTTATGGATACAACCTTGTAAGAAAATAAATATCATTTTAGCTAATTGGAACCAATATGTGAAAATCCAGTAAGTAATGGGAAATTTTATTTTAGAACCACATTCATTTTGTGTTGCTTAAGAGTTCTGTTTCCCCTATAATCATCATTATCATCATCATTATGTTTGTTTACTGAATGGCAGTGTTGAAGTTGCAGGATTTGCTTTTCTTTACCAAATAAAGCTTTTTAAAATCCTATGGGAACACAGGAGTTATTTCTATATAATTTTCTACACTTCATATCTTAGTCACATCATTTGTCCTTGTATCGGTAACAATTGATATTTAAAGGCTTTTTTTTAAAGTATCTTTTAAAATCCTGTGATGTCCAAATGTAGAGGGCGCTGTTGCTCATAAATTTTAAAAAGTATTTCATGTTAAGGAAAACACATTTATTTAACAGTCTGGTGTTTGCATTTTTAAAAATTCTTTTTAAATGTCAATGGAATTATCAACATGCAAATTCTACACCTGATTTTGGAGTTGCTAGGGGAAAGCCCCTCTTGTACAATAAATTATGAGAATGACACAAGTTATTCTCACTGAGTTCAAATTTTTTAGTGAAACAATCATTAACACCTCTTTTCTAGGTTCTCATTTGTAAATGTTTTATTCCTTATCTGATTACAAATTGCTTTGTGTTTTTGTTGACATACATGTTTTTAAAGTTGTGTTCAGAAATATTGACTCCTTACAACATTTAAGCTTACCTTGTTTGTTATTCTTAAATATCCAATACTTTAGTGAGTCAATCAGAATACAAAACACAAAGAATTAAGAGAAAATATATATTCTGTGACTTTCCCTGACAACTTTTAAATATGCATGCAATATTTTATTCATTTCAACTTTGAAATATGAAATGCAGGCTTTTTTCTGATTTTATTTTTTTCAGGAGTAGCATAATAATAGCTATCATTTATGGAGTACTTAAAGGTTTATAAAGTCTTATAAAGAAATGGATTATCACTTTATGCTTTTCTTTAAAATCTAGATTTTTCAAACAGTTGTGAAGAAAACAAATTAAACTGCAAATGAAATCCAAAAGCAAAATAAATTACAAATATACAGAAGCAAAACCAGGCTATGATTTGATTTCGAACCACAAACCTGATCAAGCCCCAGAAAAAATCTCAAATTTGGGGATTTCTCAAAATCTCTCATCCGCTCACCTCACTATACCTGACTTTAGAATGAATCCTATATGAAATTAATTATATGAAGTTAAGCAGTAGTCTTATGACAACTGCATTGAGATAAAATTTGCAGGCTTTGAATTTAGGAACATGTAGAAATTTTGGATAAAACACCAGAAATATCCCAAATTCAAATACAATTTTTCTTATTGGATATTTAAGTTTTATTTAACTCACAAAGATTTTTTTTTGCATTTCCCTTTCTCCAGCTCCATATATATATTTATATTTCTACCTCTGAATAAATGTGAATGACATATACAGGTGGATACTAAGAAGGAAAACCTTGGTCAAAAACTGAGGAATTTTATATAAATAATGCAAACTCATCCAATTGTTCAGAAATGTTCAAATTCTGACTGATCTTTTTCAGTTTCCATCCAGATACTGAGTAGAACCTAAAGCCTGTTGCCTCTTTCCTTTTTGCACTCTTTTGCAGAAAGTGGGGAAGAAGAAAAAAAAAAAAAGAAGTTTATAATGGTATATACATACATTCCATGCATATCTGTGAAAGTAAGCCTTTAGAAAAACAAAAATATTTCAAGAGGATAAATTTTAAATGTATCCCAGGCAGAACTTTTTACTCCTTGGATTATTTTTAAACCAAAATAAGCATGGCAGAAAGTACAAGAAAAACAACTTACTAAAAAACTCATAATTTACCCCCTAAAAAGTGCATCTGAAACTTGGTCTGGTTAAGCCGCTTCTAAGGTAGCACAGATAGGCATTGTTCAATATTTCTGAAATGACAGAGAGAGAGAGAGCAGAGAGAGGAGAGAGAAGGAAGAAAGGAAGGAAGGAAGGAAGGAAGGAAGGAAGGAAGGAAGGAAGGAAGGAAGGAAGGAGGGAGGGAGGGAGGAAGGAGGGAAGGAGGGAAGGAAGGAAAGGAAAAAATGAAGAAATAAAGAGAAAGTGAGGTAAAATAGAAAAAAAAACAGAAAGGAAGGAAGAGGAAAAAGGAAGAAAGAGGAAAAAAGGAGAAAAAAGAAAAAGCTTAAATGTAACTGAGTAACAGTTGCATTTTATGATTGGCAAGTTCTTTGGGACCAAGATATCCCCCAGTCTGCCTAACTAGGACACTGGGATGCATTTTGGCCCTGTCTGTATGTCACATCGCTGCCATCAAAACAATGGCTCATATTACATGAAAATCTTGTGCAAATGAGCCATAATGGGAGTGAATGACAATCTCGTAAGACCATGCAGCAGGATCCTCCTTTGATCTGAAATATTGTTAATCTTTCTTCAACACAGCCCACTAAGTATACTTGGCACACCCTCTCTGAGAAAGTCCCCCAAGTGCAGGCCTGGAGATAAAAAGCCATAAGTGAAACACGCACCAATAAAAAAAGTTCCATATAGACTGTAAATTTCCTTACACTTGAGGGGGGCTTCTTGGCTTTGGATCAGGTTTTGTTCTGTGTGCCTTCGATTTCTACTTGCTTCCCTTGGAAAGTTAGACAAGGTATTTTGTCCATTTTTTAAGGATTATGGGGTGCAGGGATAGGCTAGGGAAGGAGCATCATGAAGACTTTCAAAACCTCTTTCCTTTTCACAATGAGGAAACTGTAGAGTGTACCTTTGAGAAACATTTCTAAGGTTTATAGTCCTATGAGTATGACTCAAATACCTCATTCACATGGACTTTTTTCATTAATCATCCTAGTTCTGAATGATAGCTTTATATGATATTACAGGAAAATGGAAGGGCCCCAGGCATGATGTTTGCTAAGGTAAGGAAAGTATGAGATAGGAGGTTATATTTTACTAAGGACAGCTTACACGAACATCACATAGAACCATATATCAGCTTTTGGAGAGGGAAAATTTATCCCCACCCCCTCCCCTTTGTGACTTGTATAATATCCAAAGCAAACTGTTTAGTTGGGCAGCCAGATATGGAAGGCGTATGTTGCCGAATGCAAGCAGAGTAAATCATGGTAATTCAGTGCTGGTAGGAAATACGCCTCTTCAGTTCTGCATTGCTTTTGAAGTGGTGCCTAAAAATCAGCTCTGGGCTTCAAAGACAGGAGGATTATAGCCTTTATCCAGCAATTAAAATGGCTGAAACTCAGGGTGTCAACACCTAACGACTATACAGGCTGGACAGTGGCCCAGGAGGGGTCCATTCCTCTTCAAGAATTAGAATATATGCCATAAAATTAGTAGGGGGGGAGAGGGGGAGAAGAAGGAACAGAGTTTAATATTTAGGTGTAGGCAAAAGTAGAGATGCAGAAAAATCTGCCAATATCTAATGGCCTGTCTCTGTGTTGAAATGCAGGCAAAAATGAATAGATGTGATGTCCCTTGACCTTTAACCTGCCTTATCCACCTAGATCATTTTAATCTCCCACCAACTGTTAAACAGAAAGGCCCAATATTAAAGAGAGAGCTACTCCTTTTGCCTCCTGGCACAGATCAGATGACATCCTCTCCATGTCCCTCCTCCCTGTCTGAGTTCAAGGGTTCAAAAATGGACAGGATAGCAGAGGGGCAGAGCAGCAGGATGCTTTGAGAAGAGTCTAAGTACGTTAGATTATGCAGAGTGACCAGGGCCAAGGGAAAGTGGGTTTCTCCCTCTTCTTTTTCCCCTTCATCTCATTTCAAAAAGTTTCCCTCCATCTATAGTACATTGAAAGGGAGGGTCCTTTGGGGGTTTGTTGTGTTACAGAAGGGAACCCCTTAAAATACCACCCTTTCCTTCTAAGTATTTGATTGCCAAATGGAATGACTTTGGCTGATGCTAAGAGATAAAATTTCTACCACATTTACCAGAATAGAGTCTTTGGAAATCCTGTTGCAACAGAATGGATTTACTTTTGTCCAAATGAAAGATCTTTTTAGGAGGGTCAAAAGAAATAAGGAAGGACTTTCTAAAAATTTAAGGGGACTTTTCACTTTGAGAATCATATAAAGGCGAGGCCACCTCAGCCCTTCAAAATCTGGCCTGTGTGAAACCTGAGCCTGGCCTGTATGTAAGGTTGCAATAACACAAGTAAAGAAAATGACTCAATAAAAAAAATAATTAAAATATTTTTCTTTGAATTGAAAAAGCATAAAAATTGTAAAGTAAATACATGTGTGTGTATTTATTCTAAAATAATTTGCTATAACTAATGTTTAGTGTTCCTTCGTATTCTCTTCTCTCAAAAAGATCTCATTTGGGGGTATAAGGCTTATGTTTAGATCAGCACCGTGAATGGAACTGCTAAGCTTTCTGCCCTTCCCCATCCTCACCCAGTAGATACGGAGTGTTTCTTTCCAAATTTTCCACTGACTTTGAAGAAAACACCCCACTGAGACTGAGTATCCATGCTTAAAGTACTTACAGAGCGGCATTGCTAAAACATGACAGGCTAAGCAATGTGTTTCATTAAGAAGCAATGTTTACTTTTTATTTTATAATTACCCAAAATAATTTGGGTGGAAGGAGGCAGAAAGAATGATAGTTGTGTAATCTTTAAGAAAAAGAAAAAGAAAGCTTTCTCCTTGTACAAATATATACGTATATATTTGGAATTACTTATCTATGTATAGTAAGTGTGCTTCTCCCCTGAGGACAAGGATGGCTCTTTATTTGGCTCTGTATTTCTAGCATCCAGCAAAGTGTCTGATATATAGTTGGTGCTTAATAAATACTAGTTGAACTGACTTAAATACCTCTTTATGTCCAAATTTTTCATTCTCTCATGTAATGGTGTCTGGATCTCTCTCTCTCTCTCCCTCTCTCCCTCTCTCTCTGTCTCTCTGTGTCTGTCTCTGTCTGTGTCTGTCTGTCTGTCTGTCTCTCCGTCTCTCTGTCTCTCTCTCTCTGTCTGTCTCTCTGTCTCTGTCTCTATCACTCTCTCTCTCTCTGTCTCTCTGTCTGTCTCTCTCTGTCTCTCTGTCTCTGTCTCTCTCTCGCCTCTCCTCTCCCTTCTCTCTTTCTGTGTATTTTATCTCTCTGTCTCTATCTAGCTACAGATATTATTAATTTTGGGGGGTGGGGGAGAAGTACTGATATCTAGGGGATACAGGAAAGGTTTATATATTTTTCTCAACATGCAAGATATTTATTTTTTCCATACTTAAATTTGTCTAACACCCATAGTGGGAAGCAAAAATTGCAAGGTGAGATTTCAAACAAAGTCAGAGGCAGGATGAAAGGGATGCTAATGGAGTGAATTGTTGAGAAACAGAAGACTGCAACCATACATTGAAGCAACAAAAGGGTTTAGGGAAAGCAATGGAAATTCATAATGCATTGTGACTACAGAAACCATTTTCCATGTGGCAATCCAACTCTCACTTCTCAAGTATGTCCAGAAACTCATTCCCTAAATGACTCCCCAAAGTTTTGGAAACCACTTGTGGGTCACTTATTTCTATAAATTGGAAAGGATCTCAGGTTTCACTTAGTCTAGTGGCTACACGAATGTGACTTCCCTTAACAAACAGGTGCTAACACTTCAGATTTATCCTGGGAAGGACCTCAAAGATAAATTAGTACAACCCTCAGAGGCAAGGAAGTAAAGACATAGACAGATTAAGCTGCTTACTCCAAGTCAATATGTAGATTGGGGAAGAGCTGGAATTTGAAACTTGGTTCTCTGAATCCAAATCCAGGATTCTTTTCATTGCATCATTCAGTCTCCACTTGAAAAAAAAATCAGTGTGACATGAAGTCATGAACTTTTGAAGCAGCTCATTGTACTTTTGTATTGTATTAATATTATAGTTTAAAGTATATTCGAATTAGGTCTGCCTTCTGTCTTTCTGAAGCTACACCCACCGGAGTTAGCTCTGCTCTCCAGGGGCATAGGGAGAACAATATGGATCTCTCTTTCACCAGGTCTTTCTTCAAATACTGTGGAAGACAGATATAACCTCCCCAATAAGTTTTCTAGGATTCTCACTATCTTGGTTGCTCTCCCCTGGACATTCTCCTGTTTGTCAGTGTCTTTCCTAAAATGTGGTGTTCACGACCAAACACAACACTCCAATTATGATCTGAGCAGAGTAGAATACAGCAATATATTTATGTCCCACGTTCTGAACTCTGACTTTGTTAATACAGAAATACACTTTTAGAGTTATGCTTGAAGATCACAAAAATCATTCCTTCCTTTCCTTTTCTTTTTTGTCTTGAACTCGGGTCCTCCTGACTCCAGGGCCAGTGCTCTGTTCACTGCCCTACCTAGTCACCCCCACTCCTTCTTTTTCACAGGGACAGTTGTTGAGATATCCCATCTATGCTTATAAAATGAATATTTTGACCAAAGTGTAAAACGTTGCATTTCTCTCTTAAATTTCATCTTCCTCAATTTGGCCTACTATTCCAATCTGTTTCGATGTTAGAGGAGATGCGAATTCCATTATCCAATATGTGAACTCTCCTCTCCAGTTTCATGGAATCTACAAGTTTGATAAGTATGCCATTAATGCTGACTCCCAGCTGTACACCATCACTGTCTAAGCAGTGAGCACTTAATAGTAAGCACTTAATATATGTTTACTTCAAGTCTGAGTCAGGAGTGCAATTTAGGGGGAAATGGATGAGTTCAGTCCTAGAGATGATGAGACTGATGTGTTAGTAATAGAACCAAGTGGTGATGTCAGCAGGCAATTAGAAATTAAAGAGTTGATTTCAGGGGAGACATTTAGCATAAAGGTGAAGATAGAAACGTAGGAATCACCATCAAGAAGGTGATCATTGAGGGCATGGGGGTGATGATGACATCACCAAGGAAGAGAATGTAAAGAAAGTTAAGACTAAAGACTTATCCTGGGATGATGACCACATTCAGAAGTGGGAAGAAAAAGAAAAAACAATAGAGAATCGTGAGCAGTGATCAGAGTGGCAGGAGAGAACCAGTATAGAACAATGTTCTAGCAGTCAAGGAAACAAATTCAAAAGATAAGTGGAATTGTATACAATACTAGGGACATCTACATGGCACACTTTGCCTGGTGTAAGGACCAGAGTTCAAATTCAGCCTCAAATATTTCCTAGCTACATGACCCTGAGCAAGTCCTTTGACCTCTGTGTTTGCATCAGTTTTCTTAAGTGGGGATAATAACAGGCTCAAATTAGATATTCCTAAAGAGTTTAGCACAATGCTTGGAATATAGCAGGTACTTAAAAATACGACTTCCTTTTCCTTTCCCCTGCAAAAAATCATGATGATATTGACTAAGGAATGATGGGAAGTGTTTACGGCAGAAAGCATGATGGATTTGGAGTTGGAAGATGTAGGTCTAAACTGTGCTCTGATACTTACTACCTGTGTGACCTTGCACACTTAGCTCAGACACTTAGCACCCACCCAGAAACACCTGGCCATGTAACCTTAGCAAGTTACTTAACCCTGATTGCTTAGGGGCAGCCAGGTAGCACAGCTAGTAAGAGCACCGGCTCCAGCGAGGGATCAAATCCGGGCTCAGACACTCAGCACCCACCCAGAAACACCTGGCCGTGTAACCTTAGCAAGTTATTTAACCCTGATTGCTTAGGGGCAGCCAGGTAGCACAGCTAGTAAGAGCACCGGTTCCAGTGTCGGGATGACTGAGGGATCAAATCCGGGCTCAGACACTCAGCACCCACCCAGAAACACCTGGCCGTGTAACCTTGAACAAGTTACTTAACCCCGATTGCTTAAAAAAAAAATAAAAGAATACCTGAAGAGAGCCCTCGCGCTGTATCCCATCATGGCAGTGGGCAAGAAAATGTATGTGAAGGAAAAGACACCGGAGGGGCTCCGAGTCCGCCCGGATACCGAGCTGTCCCCATCAAGTTCTCCCGGGCGCAGGCCTCCTCACACTTCCTCTACCTCCGAGAACACCGGGTCCGAGGGGGTGCCAGGTCGCGCTGGCCCCCGGAGCGCACCCTCCTTGTACTCACCGTCCCCCCCCCCCTACTGCTCGGAGGGCTGCCTGGCGCTGGCGTCCAGTCGGTGCATCTGCACGAGAAGCCGTCCGCGCTGGCAGCACCAGGAGACCCAGGTGGAGCACCTGGCCCAGCTGCGGAAGAAGTTTGAGGAGGACAAGCAGGTAATTGCCCTGCCGCGCGCCCAGCCGCCCAGCGCAGTGGCCAGGCCCCACGAGGAGGGACCTGTGGCCATTGGCCCACGTCTGGTCTGTGGGCCCGGGCAGGAAGCCCGCCAGCCTGCGGGGAGGGCAGTGAGCAGAGCCCTGGGCACCTGGCTCTGTAAATAAAGGACAGACAGCCCTTCTAAAAAAAAAAAAAGAACAAAAAAAGAATGCCAGATCAAGCGAGGTACAGTTGGATAGAGGGCAGCTTATTATCAAGGGAGCAGTTGTAGAGATTAACCTTGGCCAGGAAGAGTTTTCTTATTCCAGGGAATCAGAAAGATGATGGATGAATAAAAACATAGAAATGTTTTGAGGTAAAAGAATAAGGAGCTTTATTTTAAATGGTTTTTCAATCTTCTAAATTTAATTTAAAGTTTGATTCAAAACCATTTCCTTAGGGAGGAGGATTGAGGAAGAGATGAGAATCTAAGAGAAAATTTGAAACCGAGAGTTCAGTGAATGCCAGAATATAAATAATCAATAAGATTGTGGTATAGCTGTGGTGTTGGCAAAAGTAAATGTGTAGAACACCTGGTCAGCACAATTTTATCATTTCCTCCCTCAATTCTCAGTCACTTCAGCATATCATAGGAGCATAGGATCATGGAAGGGATCTCAAAGGTCATGTAATCCAATCCTCTCAAGTTATAGGAAACTGAGGCCTTTAGAAATAATTTAGTCTCATTCCCTCCTGTACAGATAACTCAAAAGGTCAAGTGACTTGCCTACTTCACACAGCTAGTAAGTGGCAGAGATGCAATTTCAACCAGGGTTTTCTGACTCTGAATCCCAAACATGAATAGAAAAGGTAGGTGGTAGGGTTAGCCAAGGTTGAGAGTTACCTGTTTGGAACTGAAAACTGATGTTCGAGGGAAGAAGGAAATCAAGGATAGACTGATGGTGAAGCATGCCTTGTAGCTCTCAATAAAAAGGTTGTGAACTATGAGTGCCTAATGAGGCATACATTTACAAACATGGACATGTGTTGATTTGGTTTCGTCAACTGTACTTATTTGGTACAGGGGAAGGTTCTATTTTGAGGGTCAGACTTTGAGAGAGTGATGTTTTTTAATTAATCATTTTTAAAAGAAAAAAAAATTAAATAGCTAACCATAGAACCTGGAATATGAAAAGAAGAATGTCCTGTTTTAGTTGGTTCCAGGAGGCAGAAAGCAGAAAAGATCTAAGATGAAAATGAGCTTATTAAATAATAATAATAAGGACATGGGCTACAAAGTCACAGTAGAAGAGACAGAGGACAAGGACACTACGGTTAACTGAAAACCTATAGCAGCAACTGCATAAAGGTTGCCCCTATTTTGATATCCTAGCTAAGTGGTACTGTGGTTAGAGAGTACTGGACCTGAAGTCAGAAAGATCTGAGTTCAAATCTTACTTCAGACATTTATTATCTGTGTGACTATGGACAAGTCTCTCTAACCCTCTGTTTCCTCAAATCTAAAATAGAAATTATATTAGTATTTATGCTCCAAGTGAGACTCAAATGCAATAATAGGTATAAACTCATTAAAGTACTATTCAAAGCCTAAAAATAGGATTTGAAAATGTGAGTTATATTTCAACTGTTAGCTCCCATCATCGTCTTCATCTTTATTATTATAATACAATCAGGAAGACTGAGCAATTGGGCTGTGGTGAGGAGTTGGCAACTTTTACATGCTGCTTCCAGTATGGACTGAGCTGGTGGGAAGAAAAGGACTCTCCCCTGCTCCCTCTCCTTTGGTCCAGTTTCAAGAAATGAGCCTGGGAGTTTTTGTTTCTGTTCTGTGTGGTTTGTCCTCAGTTTCAGGTGCCCTAGGTCATTCTCAAGGGACAAATCATGGTGACTTTGATCCCAGGATTACAAGTGAATGGCGTGTAGCAGTTAGCCTGACATGGAGGTCCTGAGAAGCCAGAATGCCTGGCACTTAAGTGTGGCAGCAACCACATTGGCATACCCAGGATGACTGCTAGCACAGGTTCTTAGATTTGCTAAGGGTTCAACAATAATTTTTAATTACATTCATTAATTCAGCAGGAAAATCAGCACCCTGAATTTCAGAGAAAATTCAAACAAAAAAGTAAAGAAAATAGGAGCAGAGAAATAAATGACTTTTTACTATCTGAGAAATTACAACAGATCAACAGACAGATTCAACTGACCAAAGCAATACATACATAGCAATACATACGATACATACAGGGAGAGAAGAATCAACATCTGGGTTTTTCAAAGTTGGGGGGGAGGGCTCCTTAACAGCTACCCAGAGTCTCATCTGGTCAAATCACAAAAACACTCCCAATGAGTGAGCTCCAGAGCAAAATTCCTACCTCAGAGTTTATATACCCTTTTTTTAGAGCTAGAGGGCATCACAACCCTCATGACTCAACACCTAATTAGAAATTAACAAAAGGTGTGAAAGCCTTCCTACAAGCAAGCCTCCCCTAAGCAGACTTCTCTTAGTGGGCTCCTGGTGAGGCCCACTAATGGGTGGGAAGATCTCATATTCCATTAACATTACATCAAGCTGGAGACTGTATTCTATACGAACTGATGAACCTAATCCTTTTCCCCTCCCAGAGATTGAAGGCCATAAGGGAAGATTAAATCTCCCACATGTTGGGGGAGTAAATTTGTACATTTGTAAATATGCTTTCTAAAGTAAATATTTCTATGTAAAAACAATCTTACTTTTTGCGGCTAAATGGAAGAGGTGCAGGTGACCACTCCCACAATTGAGAGAATAACATCAGTGGGGTGTGGAGCCACTGGCAGAGTGCCTAGGCACTCACAGATCCCTTAGGAGTACCAGACAATACTTGTGTAGGGTGAAATGTTCCTAGCTGCTCTCCAGGGAATGAGGGCCAGGGTGAGCCATATTATACTAGTGTATTAGTACTTTTAACCTTTATTTTATTAGTCAGTACTAATTTCATTAGCATTGTAGTAGCAAATAAAAACTTTTAGGAATTTTTTTTCTTTTAAATGTATATCAACTTTTAAAATCAGAACCTTTTCTTTGACTTGGCATTGCATATTTCCTAAAGAGATAAAAAACAAACAGGGAAAGGACCCATATGTACAGAAATATTTAGAGCAGCTCTTTTTGTGATGGCAAATCACTGATAACTAAGGAGGCTAACCATCAATTGGGGAATGGCTAAACAAATTGTGGCATATGACGGTAATGGAATCCTAATGTGATGTATTAACTATATCCACTGCAACAATAATATTATATAGTCCTTTAAGGTTTGTGAAACCCTTTACAAATGTTATCTCATTTTATCCTCACAACAACCCTAGAAGGTTTGTTTCTATTCTTATCTCTGTTTTATAAAGGAGGAAAATGAGGTAGACATAGTTTAGATGATTTTGCCAGGGTCACACAACCTATGGATGTTTGAGACAGGATTTGAACTCCGGTCTTCTCTTCCTCACTCCATTAGAAATAATAAAAGGGATAGTTTCTAAGAAAACTTAGAAGATAGTATGAACAGCTAGGTAATGGGATGAGCAAAAAAAAATTATGATAACAGTTTAAACAAATAATTTTCAAATACTTAAGAACTCCAGGCAGCACAGTGATCAACCAAGACTCCAAAAGACTAGTAATGAAACATGCTACCTGCCTCTAACAGTAATATGATGGACTCAATGCAAAATGAGACTTTTTTTTTTGCATGTGGTCAATGTGGAATTTCATGTTGCTCAACTATGCATACTTAGTACAAAAGTTTTGCTTTCCTTTCATGGAGGAAGGTGAGCAGCAGGGCAAAGAAAGTGGGAAGGATAAAATTAAATTTTGTTGACTGAAAATTTTTTTAAGAAAACTTAATGGGCTATATAATCAAGGCTAGACTTTGAAAAATGGATTCTCTTTCAAAAGAACATTTAATATCCAATCGGAAAAAGTACAGTTTTATGAGGAATTGGAGAATGTACGTCAAAATCTTTGAACAAATGACAAATCAAGGAAGCCAAGATTGTAGCAAAGGTACACATTGCATATGTAAATTTATTTAAAAGATGAAATAAAATCACAAGCTCTTAATTAGCTCTGACTTTCTCAGAGCCAGACCCAAAATGAACTTGACTCAGAGAAGGCATAAATAGGAACTCCCTCTCCTTATACCAAGAAGCCAGCTTGCTCTGTGTATACACAAATTCAGACCCACAACAGATTAGATTGCATATGTAAATAGAAGCTAATTAATTAAAATTAATTGCATGCAAATTGATCTCCTTACAATTATTGATAAAACTGGGAGGGGGTAGTTTATTAGCAAATTTCTCTGAGCAGTAGATTATAATCTGGCCTCTCAAGTATTGTAAAGATAAGATGATAGAAGGCATCACTCAGTGTTCCAAATATCCTTCTACCATCCTTCCTAGAAAAGTTTTTTGGTTTCCTGGGGAAATTTTGAGGGCTTTAGTGCTTTGACACCAGTAAGAATCCTGACAATGGATTCATTCTGAGGTGACATGGATTAAGATAAGTGAAGGATATTTCAATCTTCATTTCTACTGTGCCTCTTATTATGACTTTATTTATGACTTATGATATATTATTATATAATATTTCCCCAAATATTTGAAAGGTGATGTGATTTTTTTAAAAATCTACTATCCCATCTTCCTAAAGTCAAAATAATCACTAAATACTAAAAATGTCAAGTAAAAACATTCATTCACTATTGTTTTTAAAACATATTAATTGTATGAAGAAACACCAGGCCCTCTAAGAAGAGGAATGAGAAAGAAATGTAAGGATGTCTCCCCGTTAAGCTTCAGCAAAGTTTTCAGTTTAAAAGGGCAATACAATGGGATATAAAATTAAGGCCCTATCAGGTGTAAAGGAAACATTCCAGACCTAGTCGGGGTCTGAGACTTTGAGAAGTTTAAATGCATATGAAAAAGTCATAGGAGACAAGATTTTGTGCAGATTTCCACAGCCCCCTTTCCCTCTGTGAATTATTTTTATAGACCAAGAGAAATTTGGGAAATATGCTGAGTGGTGACCGAAAATTAGGAAGAGGTCACTTACTAAGGTAACCCACCTCTGAACCAAGAAAACGGTAAAATAGGAGAGATTTTAAATGCAGCTTTCTGCCTGGAAGTGGACAAACTTTAGAACTTGGGTCTGAATTCTGAGGGAATAGAATTAGAGCGGCTTCTTCCAATCCTACACTACGGATCTCTGTCCCTTTTGGAAAAGTACACTATTATTCCTTCTGAAGAAACACAGTAGCACCCCGTCACTCCCAAGGTTGGATATGGAGGAGATTAGAGCTGATTATTAAAGAGAAAACTCAGGGAGTCCAACAGTCTGACCTGCCCAGTACAGATACCATGACCTGTGAGAAGCCAGGTCAAAATTTTAATAACTTGTTTTCCTCAGCCCAGAATCCTATCAACCTATCTAACAGAAATCACATGTCCTGGGAGGAGTAAGCCTCCCATTGACCTGAGACATAATGCCCAAACTCGAGTTAAAATGATTCATCATCACTAACATACCTTGCAATGACTTCAGGAGGACTCTCCAAAGAAAGAAAGAACATCAAGATTCTCAGGTTCCAAAATTATGAGTTGGATTGCATGTATTCCCTGCATGTGTGCCTCATGAATATTACGCTTTTTATTAATGTTCAGTCTCCCTGCTCCCCAAGGATACTGTGTTTATTTGTGGAAGATTACACCTGTAGGTTTTAAGGGAAATGTTTTGTAACTAATGTTCTTGCTATGTTATTTGATAAGCGTCTTTTCTAAGAAACTGAGTCTGCTGATTTATTGTTAATGTGAAAGACACTAGTGGGGACCAACAAACTACAATGTGAAGGGGTCAATTACCCCTTAAAACTAAGAGAACAGTTTCCCCCTCTGGTGATTTAATCTGCCAGTAAAAGAGCAGGTTGGAGAAGTAAACCAAGATAAGGTACCATAGAAAAACTCTATATATGCCAAAATATTCATATTAGTACATTTGCAATACAAAGAAAGAAGGAAAGAAAGAAGGAATGGAAGGAAGGAAGGAAGGAAGGAAGGATCAGTCTCATAGGAGTGGGGGTGGGGGAGGAATCATGCAAACAACTGGTACAAAAAAAGTTATATGCTGGAGATGAGGAACAGATTACAACAGTATGAGTATATGTGGGAGTGTGATGTGTCATATACTTTGGGGTATATGAAAAAAATAAAATCAGGCATGCTCTTTATTTTGGGGAATGGAGAAAGGGAAACAAGCATTTATTGTCTACTATGTTTTGGACACTGTGCTAAACACTTTAGAAATACTTTTTTAATCAATTATTGTTTGCTTGATTTCATCTAATAATGAATCAGTTTTCAGAGAACTAAGGATTTTGTAGTTTGTTTCAAGAATAAATTAGAGTATTTGTTTTGTTTTGTTTTCTTTCTTCTAGGGAAGGGTATAATATTATCAATATAGTTGCTGACCAGTTCTAATAGATTTTAGTCCCCCATGCCTAACACAGATGAACCAACCAAAGGCTTTTCAGTGCCGAACATAAGCCACCAAAATGCAGTTGTCTTTTTTGTGGTCTGGGATTTTGTAATTATTTTGGCTCTTCAGTGAGGTATGAAATATGAAATCATGTTACCATGCTCAGAGAGAAAGCCATGAAAAGTGGGAACTCCGTGTATCCTGTGTGTGCCTGTGGATCTCATAAGCATATTTGTGGCCTGAACTTGGTTTGGAAAGAAAACTCTAATGAAGTACAGAAGTCCAATAAAGTCAATCAATGATGCTCTTTATTTTATTAATATGGGTTTGGGAAGGTTCCCAAATGCCAAAACCGCTAGGTGCATATACTTTTTTTTTAAGTCCTATTTAATGACTAGCATAAACAATAGAACCCTAAAATATGGTGGAGGACTTTTTTTTCAATTTTCTGAATTTTATTCCTTGCAGGAGCCTTAGAGAAAGTGCTCCAGTAGTTCTTTTTCCATATGCCTCCCTCTCCCTCATTCCATAATGTCACTCGTCACCAGAACAATAATTTGTGTTTTATGGCACCTTTCATCACAGACACTCCACGTATTGAACACTTACTCTCAGATCCCTCCACAACAGAATAAATTCTATCTTAAGGGGGAAAAACCCCCAACAATTTTTAATGAGTCTTTAAGGACTCCACTTTTCCCCACCCCCACCCCATACTGGACTACAGGCAAGAGAAGTATTCTGTCTCCTCTTAATTCAATTGAAATGGCTACTCAGCAAGACTCACAGCAAAGACTTTGTGATTGAGGCTCCCCATGGTGCCAGTGGGAGAGTTTGGCAGAGTAACTTGAGTCAGGACCATAGGTTGCGGCCTGATTTGAAGGAGTTCAGAACCACAGAAAGAATTCTTTGCTCCTCTGGGGTTGACGTCAATTTCAGACTGACAAGATAGAATTTAGTTGTTGGGTGTTTTTGTTTTTTGTTTGGGGCTTTATTTTTTCTTTCATTCTGAACTGAACAAACACTAAATAAAATGGTCATTTCAATACACATAGTAGAAGAGCAAAAGAGTAAAAATATTTATACACACACATATGAAATTATGGATTACTTAGCTTTTCTTTCAATTTAGAAAAGAAATTCAACATATAACTCTAAAGTTTTCTTGTTTGCATATAATTATTTCTGGCTTTCTCTTCCATGAATTTTTTTGAAAGATACATTAAATGATTCTTTTTCTCTTTTTCTTTCTATTTTTTGTTCCCACATCCCTAATCTTTTCCCTCCTACAACCCTCCCCAACTGGAAGAAGAAAAAACAAATCCCTTATAATAAATATTCATAGTCAAGGAAAGCAAATTCTCCTATTAGGCTTGTCCACAAATCAGTATTTTATTCTGTATGTTGCTTCAGCACCTCTCAGTTCAAAAGTGGGTTTCATATTTCATTATCAATCCTTTGAAATCATGGTTAGTCATTATATTAATCAGAGTTCTCGAGTCTTTCAAAGCTTACATATAAATAATATATTTGTATATGTATATACATAAACATACCCATACATATGTATTCATGTATACATATATGGTATATTTACTCATGTGTACATATTTATACATAATGGTATATTTACTCATGTGTACATATTTATACATAATATTATACATATCTGAGTATACATATAAAATATTATTGCTATTCTATAAATTGTTCTCCTGGTTCTGCTCACTTCACTCTACATCTGTCAGTTCATACAATTCTTTTTGATTTTTCTGAAATCTCTTTCATCTCAAAAACTTGTTTTTAGAAATACAGTCCATTATTATCAATTTGTGAAGAATTTTTTAAATATTCAGGTTGCCAAAAATTGATGATTTTCTAAAAGCATCTCTGACCTTAGTAATTCACTTAGTAATGGTAGATATATGTACACACACACACACACACACACACTGTGGCAAATAAAAAGTATGCACCCAAATAGCATTCAAAGCAATTGTGTATACAAAATCATATACGTCCATATTTGTCTATGCATTCACCCAACATAAACAGGATTCAAGCCTAGTCCTGGGAATCAAGTCAGATTCATCCTCTGTGTGTTTTAGGTTTTGGTTTTCGTTTTCTGTTGTTTTTTACTTACATTTAGATGTGAATATGCAGTACATTTTTACAAAAGCTTCGCCCTACAGATTATAATTTCCAAGAAGACAGGGACTATTTCATGTATGTCGTGGTGAACAGGATAAGATGGATAAAATGAAGAAGAGACTCCTGCCACTCCCTCTATCCACTGAAAAGTTTGCATTGAGATAAGCTGTGAGGTAACAAATGGCCCCAAATACAACATCCAAAGACAAGCAAGGAAAGACATCAACCATTTCTTCTATACATCCCCTTGATCCCTTGACTGTCTTTTGTGGAAGCAAAGGTTATAGATAGTCTAAAATGCCCCCACTGACTATGGAAGATAGGCAATATCCTCAGAAGAGAACCAAATTCCCCCCAGTCTCCAAAACTCTTTTTCTCCTTTCCAGTTCCAAGTCCTTTTCAAATGGTCAAAGTTCCTTTGATTTGGTCAAACTGTGATTTATTCTTGGAGTAAGATTAAAACTTCTACTCTTTTTGGAAATATTGTATTAATAAAAATAGTCCTTCTCAATTGGACAAGATTAGTTCCCCCAGGAATTTTCAGGATGCATGTGTATAAAATACAGTATCTTACACATATAATAAAAAGGCAGAAGAAGTTTAAAGATAACTTTTTTAATCTTCTGATGAATCTGTGATTTCATGGATGTGAGCACCCTCTCCAACAATGCAGATCACAAACCCTCTCAGACTTCTTATTCTGTGTGATTCTTATCTATTTCTTCTTAGTTTCTCTATAAAGCATTTACCTAACCCAGTGAAGGTCTTAATTGTGATCCTTTTGGCATCTTATGGCTACCAATACAGCACTTGGGCTTTCAATTTTTTGTTTCCCTTATTATATGACTAGCTTACCTCTTTTACTTTCTACATATGTCCTTATTAACTTCCTTTACTCTGCTTTTCATGTACAAGCTCTCTTTACTAATATGCTACATCGGCTTATACCCACAATTTTTCTTTCCATTATCCATTGTTGCATAATTAAGAGATAGCTTTTTTGACAGGGAGAAGTTTGGGAAACATTAAAATATTGTACCATTTCACAGATGTGATTCTTTCTGTTCTTCACATTCTGGGCCCTGATTATTGTCCATTTAAAACAGTTGTCCAAAATCCATATAGAACACATTATGAGACAAGTTAAGGCATGATGAAAATTGCCATGATATGGCTTAGATAATATTGACCCTTTCAACATATAACGACCACCAACAGTTTGACTGAAAATTTATGTAGCATAGTCTGGGCAATCTGTTTCTCATCCATTTTGTGTTTTCAGGATGAATGGTTAAATCAATGTCTTTTTCACCAATGTGAATTAGGTCAGCTACATGGCAAAGTGGAAGAGCATTGGAATAAAGAAGATCTGAGTTTAAATCTGGCCTCAGACACTACTTGTATGGTGCTGCACAAATGACAACCTCTACCTCAGTTTCCTCATCTGTAAAATGATTACAATGTATAAATGACTATAGCACCTATCTTATAGGATTTCTGTTAGGACTAAATGAGATGTTTGTAAGGACATAGCATGCTATGTGGTGTATGATAGGTGCTATGTAAATATTAGTTATTTTTACAATTATTATTTACTGGGGATATAATAGAATTTTGGAGATTTCTACAATTAGTATATTTGAAGAACTGATCATCAGTACTTAATCCTTATATGTGTGTGCGTATTTTCTAAAAGGTATTCATTCTACATGACACGAGTAAGAAAGCATTGAGAGAGTTTCTCTCTGTGATTTTACATTGTATGTGAAATTAATCTATCACAGAATACACACTTCTGGGAAATAAACTTATGATTTTTGAGTATATAAAAAGGTACAACTGTTAGCAAGAGTTTTACTTCTGAACTTCTGTCTTTAACTCATTAAACTGTAGTTCATTTTAAATTTTGTGTCCTGAATAATAGTCTCTAAAACTGTGGCATTTGGATTTTAAGTGGTTGTTACAAAATGCATGCTAATTTTGTTACACAGCTTACAAAGCAGATCTGATTGTCAAAGAGCTTTAAAATTAAGCAATATCAGGGGCGGCTAGGTGATGCAATGAATAGAGCACTAGTCCTGGAGTCAGGAGGACCTGAGTTCAAGTCTGGACTCAAAACATTTAACACTTAACTAGCTGTGTGACCTTGGGCAAGTCACTTAACCCCAACTGCCCTCCAAAAAAAGCAAAAAAAAAATTAAGCGATATCATCCAAATGATATTTTGTCACAACTCATCTGCTCACCTTTTGAATCAAATATGGTATTTCAAGGTGAAATTATTAAAATCAAGTTTTAGCCAGGCACAATATCATGCCTGTAATCCTTGGTATAGGAAGGCTGATCCTTTGAGCTAAGTAGTTCTGCCAATACATAAAGTTGTCATCATAAGCCTTTGGAAATAGGGAACCATAAAGTTGCCTAAGGAGAAATAAACCAACCCCTCCAAAAATGGAGCAGATCAATGCTCCTGTTCCCATGATGATTAGAGGGAGAGTGGCCTTCTAGGGTAGTTGAGATAGGAAGATAGTTGAGATAGCCTTATAAAAAAAAAAAAAAGAATTCGTTGCAACTAGACTCCAAATCTTAATTTTCTTGAGTTATCACATGCCAGAGAATACATTAGTTCAAATGCCACTTTCTATAAAAGGCATTTTCTGGTCCCTGTAGCTGCAAGTGTCTTTCTCTTTAAGATTACTTTCCCACTACTTTCTATACCTTCCATGCATTTCATTATTTTCATATTTGTCTTCCCCATTAGAATATAAGCTCCTTGAAGGAAGGGACTGTTTTGGCCTTTCTTTGTAATTCCTATTCTTGTAGGAATTAGTACAATGCCTGCCACATAGTAAATGCTGATTAAATACTTATTGATGGACTGATTGCAGCCATGTGGACTTCTTAACATCTCAGTTCTACACCCAGAGTCACTGAGAATTCATTAAACACATATGTATTGGCCCTACATTTTCCCGTAGGGATTATATCTAGCATAATGTTTTCCTTTATAAACAACACATGTTCATTCCTATCTAAAGCAGCATTTTTTGATAAACTCAACTGGGTGGTCCCTGAAACACCATGGTTCATTGAAATATAGATGAACAGTATCAGACTAATTGTCTAGACTGCCTTCAAATTGTTTTATTAAAATATATTTCAACATACTATGTATGTAGGATGCTTTCTTTGGATAGTACAGATGATAATCATTTTCAACAGTGATCTGTGTGTTTGGCAAGCCACATCTAGCCATCAACTCCTAATGCATGGCTCTAATAAGAAACTCCATTTCTTTTATTTCAAATGTATATTTGTGCAGGTAATTATCAATATTTTTTTATTCCTGAATATATATACACATACATATACACATGCATATAAATATACATATACACAAGTGCATATGTAAACACATGCATGTATGTATCTGTACATAACTAGATGTACATGTATACATGTGTGTATTTAGATATCTATATATCCACATACAATGTGTGTCTGTATGTGTATAAATAATGTTTGTCTGTGGAGATATATAATTTGTCTATGTGTATATGTGTGTCTGTATGTATATAATACATACATTTACAATATGTGTGTATATGATGTATAAGACATGTCTCTCTATATGTATCTATATACACATATATAGTGTGTATATATACATGCATGTGTGCATGTGTGTATGTGTGTGTGAAAAAATATATATATACATATGATTTGTTGATTGAGCACATTGAAATTTATGGTGCATTTTCCATTCCTCCCTGCTGTGGTCCTCATCAGGTCTCAGCTGCCAGGTCACTAGGAAACAAGGAGTAAATGCTAGCAAACCCCATGGCTGTTTTTAACTAAAGAATGGCAAACATGGCCAGAGTTCTCTGCAAATCCTCCTAGCCTGACAGAAGAAAAATGGCAGCATGCTCAAGCAATTCAAGGAAGCAATATCGTCCTTATTACTTGCAAAGTCTTTTACTTAGCCTCAACAGTATCATATTTGAAATGATTTTATGACTAAGGGCAATAGTCAGCTGGCCATCTGTTCTCTCAGATTAGCTGTCAAATGAGTGCAGGGGTTTTAGTCACTTTTTTCAAGTTACCTTTCAAAAAAACCCAAAGAATTCAATATTTGATCAGGAGTTTTTTTTTTAATTCCTCATATTTTCATCCCAAAGAAAAATGTGGAGTTTTTAAATATTTTTAAACCATACCTATTAATGTGAGTGTTGGTGAAAATGGCTGTATTCCAACTGCATGTGAAAGAAAACAGGCAAAAGGTCAAGAGAGACTTGGTAAACTAGAACTATCTCTACACTTGCGATTTTAAGAGCAAACCTTTAATTTGGAAATTCTCTGCCTAGCCACCATCACAAGGCCCTTCAGGGCAATGATCTATCAAGGTCTGACTGTCTCAAACTGTTTGTGCTAGATTCCACATCTATCACTCTCCGACTTGCTGCACAGGCAACCAGAGAGCCAAGAAACAATAATTTTCAATTAAGAAACCAGGAGAAGACTTGGGGATTTGATTTATGGTGCATGACTAATTATCAAATAGCTGGCCTAATGAAAATTAAGCTGCTGGTTACTACAAAGATTTAACTTCATTTTCTTGAAGGGATAGTGATATGATCCAGAATGTAATTTATTGAAGTAGTATGATCCATTTGAAAATAGTTATAGGCATGGAAATGAGATAATTATCATTTTTAAATGACAGGGTTGTATTATTTATGTCACGATGTATTTTATCCTTAATTTACATTTGTACCTGAAATAAAAGCTAGGATTTACTTTCATTCCTCTTGGTAATACAGGGGGTAGAGAGATGTCCTCTGAAGACTCAAGAAGACTTGAGCTCAAATGCCATCTCAGGCACTAACTAGCTATATGACTCTGGGCAAATGACTTGATCTCTCTTACCCTCACTCTATAAAATGGGGATAGTAATAGCATGTACTTCCCAGGGTTGTTGTAAGGAAACATGAGAGAATATTTAAAGCATTTTGAGAACCTAGAATACATACATACAAAATATACATAACTAAAGTTAGCTATTATTATTTATTCAATAAGCGTAACTGCCTACTGCATCGCAAAACACAAATGAAACTGTCTTTGTCTTCAAAGCATAGATTACTGAGGGGAAACAACATGTACACAGATAAGTCAATACAAAATATATATGAACTGAAAATTAAAATTTGTCTCGATTAAGATAAGGGTACATAGATAACTATAAGAGTTTTGAAATGTTCTAAGAGAATCAATAAATTTCTTGGAAACAGAATTCAAGCTTCATCTTTGATAGCTGTGGCCATAGCATCTGTAGGAGCTCTTTTTTTTTTAACCCGTTGGGGTTAAGTAACTTGCCCAAGGTTATACGGCCAGTTTTGTGTGTGTGTGTGTGTGTGTGTGTGTGTGTGTGTGTGTTAAGTATCTGAGGCCGGAACCAATCCTGGGTCCACCCGACTCCAGGGCCGGTGCTCTTACTCACTGTGCCACTTAGCCGCCCCTGTAGGAGCTTTTTCTAGGCTGCATCTCCACAGGGCTGATTAGAAGGATGTTGGCTGCAAGCATTGGGATCAAAGCACTGCTGGTCCTAAAATTCTTGGGTCTCATATCTGTGTGTCTCTATCAAGGCAAGTTGGTGGTCAAGTTGTTGTTGGTGGTGGTGGTGGAGGTTTTACTAGCTTGGCACATCCTCCTGTCTCCCACTCAAGGTGTCTTACTGCTTCAGCTAGGCTAGTTAGTTTGCCCTGTGAGTGACTGTTGATTGCCAGTTGTTGGGGGAGACTGGATCCTTCTCCATAGTAGTTGGATAATGACTGTGAGGGTCAGACTGGAAGCAGGACTGGTGGTCTTGTGGGAGGGGAGAAGGAAGCTGCTATCATTCCCAAGGCTCTTGTGCTTATTGACCAGTTGGTGGTAGTTGGCCATCAGTTGATGGTGATGGTTACAAAGATTGAGTCCCTTCTCCATAATGATTTCTTCCTTCAATGATATCTGTAAATGCTGGATTAGAAGAAATATTGGTGGTTTGAGGAATATTTATTCCTGAGACTCTTGAATTCAGATCCCTGGGTTGTCTCCATCTAAGTCTGAAGGGAGACAGGTGGTTGTGGTAGTTTGACTTATCTAGAACATGCTACTTTTTGTCTCTCCTTGAGGGTAACTCAACTTCTTCATCTGTAAAATGAGATAACAACAGCTCCTACCTCCCATTTGACTGTGAAAATCAAACAAAACAATAATTGCAAAGCACTTGGAACAATGCCTGACACATATTGTTGTTTATCCTTCATTCTCAAAGAAGACCATGATATCAGGAAGATGATGCCGTGACATGCAAGTGGATTAGAATTAAGTGAGGCAGGACTATGCAAAGTCACCAACCCGACTTCCTCCTCCAGGACCATCTGGGGCTAGTAGTCAGATGTAAATAAGGATGACTAGAGATGATACTGGCATTGACTGTAGAGATATTAGCTATTATTATTACTATTCTGCCAAGCTAGATTAACAATTACATATCTATAGTCATTATATACATATATTTAAAGTAATAGTAATTTGTATCTATAAAATTATATATATATATAATTATTGAGACTTTAAGAAAGGCACAGATAGGCACATATATTATGTATATGTGTATAAAGAGAAAGAGGGAGAGAGAAACAGAGAGAGAGAGAAAAAGAGAGAGCGAGAATTCACTTTCTTTGCATGAAATATGTTATAAATGTCCCTCTGACATTAGTAGGAACTTATAGGAAACATGTCCAGCTACCCCTATAAGCTCAAAATGTATACTATATATTTGTTTGCATGCATCTGTATTTGATTGTGTGGATGTACTCAGAAATAGGTACCCCAGCATTGATCTACTAATATTCTATCTCTTAAATTTATGATAGGAATAAGAAACCTACTAAAAAGAAAATAAGAAAATAGAGCATCTAATTAGTGCTTTATTTGATTTTTACTATTGTTTTTAATTGTTTCCTTTGCTCAGGCTTCTATGTCCTTTTTTTAACTCATCCCCTTTTGTCCTTCCTGTTGCTAGAATACAAAGTTCTCAAAGATTGCCTAGATCTTTTTTCCATTGTAATTGACATATTTGAGTATGCCGTTTTAAAAGTCACAACTTCCTAAATAAACTGAATTTACGGTAGAGATTATTTTAGTATCTTCCCACCAAGTTGAATGCTTTTCAAAGTATCAGAGCATCTGGTTGGTGTGGGTGACAGACATTTCCATTCAAATTCTATTGTTTGCACATCCTCTACTTACACATGTAAACCATGTTCACTTTATTTAATTCATGGAATTATCCCTATTGTCATGGATTTCAAAAAGGTTTTCCTCTCCCACACCCATTGCATGACTGACTTCTTTGGGGTAATTAGTATCATTCTATAAAGTGAGAATGGGAAGAGAGTGTTAAAGCAAGAACTCTGTGGATATAAAAGGATGAATTCTTAAGTGCTAGAGAGCTGAGTGTGTTGGTTGCTATTACTCATAAATATATTCTTGGTAGGTGCTACCTGGCTACATATATCCCTTATCTCCCCGCCCCCACCACATTTTTCAGTCCAACAAGAACTAGATAAGTAGAAACTGACACAAATGAAAACTCCTATTTCTGCCACAAAGCAAAACCAAGCCTACGCGGTCGAGTAAGGTTTCAGTTTATCTGGATAATGTATGCAAAATAGGGGCCAAGACCTACTAGATCAACTGATGTAGCAGATCTAGTAGCTAAGATCTAAGCAGGCTTGCTGATAAATATTCAGGATAATATTGATCATGTACTTTAACCCATTCTGGAAATGTTTGGTTAAGTTCCCAACAGTCCCACCTAAATTTATTCTTCACTAAATTCATTGAAAGCACTGGGTGATGTATTTTTCAGCCACAGAAACCCTCAAAGACAAAAAAATCAAAGTGCAGAAGGGTATTAATCTATGTTGATAGAAAGATTGCTTGCATGGCAAAGTCACAGCTCCTTGAAAATTTCTGACTATTAAATTATTCAGGGCAATCACTTCAAAGGCAAAGGGGCCTCATGGACTTGGGTTTGAATCTCTGGAATAAAGAACAAATCACTTAATCTGTGCATGGGTGACCTCATCCCTGAAGTGGGGACAATAATATGTTATACCTATCTTCACCGTCTTTTGAAAATTTTTGAAGTATATATAAATATTAGCTATTGTTACCTAGTAGAATGGCCATCCTTGGGAAATACTACTACTTTTTATTTCAGTTTTGTAGCTTACTGCCTTTCGCATTTTTGGTGTTTGGTTGTTTCACTTATGTCTGACTCTTCATGACTCCATTTGGGATTTTATTGACAAAGATAATGGAGCAGTTTTCCATTTCCTTCTCCAACTCATTTTATAGATGAGGAAACTGAGGCAAGCAGAGTTAAATGACTTGCCCAGGATCAGACAGCTAATAAGTATCTGAGGACAGATTTGAACTCAGGAAGATGAGTCTTCCTATCTCCAGGTCAGCTATTCTATCTACTGTGCCACCTAGTTTCCCATCTTACACATAGTAGGTAATAATAAATGCTTATTGACTGGATTGAATTATATCCACTTTATCTTGACTGTGAAGATCTAACCATTATGGGTGAGTCATGACACTCCCTCGAATCTTTATTCATTTAGTTATAAAACAGCAATACTGACAGGAAAATTACAGAATGTCTTACCCAGTGTTTTATTTCACAAATGACGAAGAGAAGCCAAGAAGGATCATCTTATCACTGGTCTAGCCCAAAGTTACTCTCCCAAGCTACCAATCCAGTGCCTGTTCTATTATGCTTAACTGTCCTTATTTGTAAAAAGGAAATAATAATACTAACTGGGACTGGAGGAGTCAAAGTACCTGAGTTCAAATCCCACCCTCAATGCTTGCTTTCTCTGTAGCCAGGAGAGCCAACATGTATGATGTGCTTCCTTGGGATTCTGGGATGACTCTAGAGGAATGGAGACACCTTCTTTTCACTTCTCCAACTGTCAGAGCTTTTCGGAGGAAGTGGCGATGGACTTCTGGAAGCTCCCAGGATCATGCTGGTAGGAGGAAAACAGGCAGGGCACCTTGGGAGGCAGGTGCTACTATTATTCCAATTTTTAAAAAAAGTTGAGGAAACCAAGGCAGCCGGAGGTTGTGTGACTTACCTAAGATCATCTAGCTAATAAGTGTTTGAGGCCAAATTTGAACTCAAGTCTCTGAGTTCATGTCCGGAACTCTATCTTCTGTGCCATGTAGCTGCCTAATTGCAGGGATAATGGCAATGATATTGATAATATCATGAGATTTCAAGCAGAAAGTGATTTTTTTCAAGATCACTTAGTCCAACTGAAGATATCAGGGAAAACTCTCACTATAATTACATTATCATTAATGACGTGCAATATGATAGATAAATAAAGGATTTGCCATTAAATCAAAATCTGGATTCAAGACCTGTCTCTGTCTGACACATACTGGCAAGGTGATGCTGGGCAATTAATTTAGCTTCCCTTACACCAGACAATTCTTTAAAATTAAAAACTTCAGACAAATTGCTGATGTCCATCGACAGAGAAAGTGTCTATCCCAGTATATCACCAAACTATTTAATTCATAGGTAGAGAACAAAAAGAATATATAAATATATTATGATTTATAGCGCACTAAAAAATAAAATTAGAAAATAATGCGAAACAATTAGTTTTTCTCCATAAAAGCAATATTAATTACAGTCAGTTGCATGCATTTCATACCATTAATATTTAATGACAACATGGCAAGATAAAACTTTTGTATAATTAAATGTGTCAGATTGACTTTATTGTAAGCTGTATTAGAAGAGGAAACTACTCAGAGTTGTTTAGGTACAGGTCCAACTTCTTCATAGACACTCAGCCTTCAAGTTTCTTATTCATACAGACAAGAGTCCTGTTGTTAGCTTAAAAATATAATTAGAGAGAACCTCACTGACAAGAAGCAACTCTAGCAACTCCAAATAGATACCATTGATTCATTCAACTGATTTTTATTCAGTACCTACTATGTGCAGGGGGCATTTTTCAATGTCAGCACAGTTCAAAGTATACTCCTGGCTGAGTTATCTGGACCTGAACCAGGAAAACAAACCCAGGCAGTTTAGATGGAGCCATCTCTTTATGATCTAACCCTAAATTTGAGAGCCATCTTGCAACAAACCAAATCACCAGCCAGCAAAACCAGCCACCCAACAAAAATAAGCTGTCAACTAATGAAACATAACCAACAGCTGAAAGCTGTTACCATAGAACAGATGTTTGATTGTGGACGAGAAATGAGTCACTGGTCTCAATCCCATCGTTCTGTGTAGCTATGTCTGACTTAAAATGGAGAAAAAAAAAAACTATTACCACATTAGCCAGGGGCACAGTGGCATGTGCCAGGAGGTACTTTGCTCAATGTTGGTGATTTTTGTTCTTGCTGAGTTTCCATAGTTTATGTGCTGCATGTGATTGAGGCTGGAGTTAGCCTGGGGTAATTTTGGCAGCAATCACTCTATCCATTGTTTGTCTGATTTTTTCACTTCTACCCAACATGGTACCCTGTCAATAGGTAATTAATAATAGTAGTCATGATGGCTAACATCTATATGCTGCCTGTGCCATGCTAGTCTAATCATCCCCACCACCTTGACCACTGCATCCCCTCATACCCGGATGAAGATTGCCATGAATCCTGAACCCAAGTCCTGTTAATAGCAATCTTGCTACCAGCCTGTCTCTGCAGACATCATCATGAAGAAGGGGCTTACATTCTTCAAAAACACTAGGACCAATCACTGACTAATTGTCACCAAGAGTCCTAGAAATAAGTATTCCCCAAATCATCAATACTATTTATGACTGAAAAATATTCCCTGTGGAAATGCCATCTGGAAACTGCTTCTTCAGTAGCTCCACAGTTGCTGGGGACTCAGAAAGAAACTTTTCTATACAAAAATCTTAATTATTAATAATAAGAAAAATATGGTTTATCAGTAGAAATAGCTTTAAATATACATTAAAATCTGTTTGCCGGCTGTACCCTAAGGACCATGGTACATTTCCATATAATTCATAGCCAAAGCTTCCTGTTTATGCTGTATTGCAATGTGAGATTTTTCAGCAAAGGGACAGTCATGATGTGGAGGAATGAAAGTAGACCTTGTTCTTTACAGATACTGTAGATATCTCTACTTGTTCTTTATAGATACCATACCATACTATACTATACTATGCTATAAATACTATGCTGTGCTATGCTATGTTATGCTATACAATGTTATGCTATGCTATACTATACTATGTTATGTTATGCTATGCTATGCTATACTATGCTATTCTATGCTATAAATACTATGCTACATTATGCTATGCTATACAATGCTATGTTATACTATGCTATGCTATACTATACTATACAATACTATGCTATGCTATGATATACTATACTATACTACATTGTACTATGCTATGCTATACTATACTATACAATACTATGCTATGCTATATAATGCTATGCTATGATATACTATACTATACTATACTATACTACATTGTACTATATAGATACTGTAGGTAAGTCTGAGAGAAGAATGCCAACTCCCTCAAAATTTCAAATTATTCCATTCTCAGAAGAGTCTCAATACCTTAGTTTATCAGTTTAGAGGATCATATAATTCTTTGAAGAAGGTAGAGGCCTGTCATAGAAGAAATGGGCATTCATGTAACATTTCTGTGGTGCTGTCATTGTTGGGTAAAATAATATTTGTCTTTTACTTAAAAAAAAGAATGTGAGCTCCTTGAATACAGGTGCTAATTTCATTTTCCTATTTCTCCTATCAGTATACATAATGCTTTGCATATAGAAAGTACTTAACAATTTTTTTTAATTCATGCATGCATGCATTTATTTGCACTACTCTATGAAACCTGTTATATTGTAATTCAGCTGTCCTGAAAGATCATTTTGACTTTTCAACAATTCTTAAAGTCATTTTTACGTTTTAAGAAGTAATTATAACTGGAATCTCAATGGTCTATCAGCTTAGTTGCTAGTAGCTTGTGGTGATATTGCTTTGGGAACCAGGATAGGATAGGATAGGATAGGATAGGATAGGATAGGATGATATGACATGGTATGATGATATAAAATGACATGACATGATATGGTATGGTGATATGGTATGCTATGAAGTGGTGTGGTATGGTATGGCATGGTATGGTATGGAATGGAATGGAATGGTATGGCATGGCATGGTATGGTAGGCAAACAGTATGAGACTAGGCAAGATGATAAAATATATATGACTCTTTGTCACCCATTTGTAATCTGAATTATGTGAAAAATTAAAGGATTTAGGCTTACTCCTTAATCTTCTATACGTAAGTCTTCATAGGTTGGCTTCTGAAGGAAATCTAATGATTTCATGGGAGGTCGTTATACAAAGGGGAACCTAGATGTGCACTGGGAAATTATTCAGCAGGACCTGCATAGTCTACATAGAAAATATTCTCCTTTCTCTCTTTGTCTTAGGTGGCTTACAAAAGATCTCTAATCCAAGGGATTTGGATTTCTTTATACTATTTTACTTTACTTCCCTTCCTTTTTACCTCTTTTTTCTGCTTATTACTTTGAGTTAAGTACTGTAACAGAGGAGTACTATAGGATGTGTAATTTCTAGGGCAGATCTTAGTATTCCTCCCCTTTCCAGTCTTTTCTTCGCCCTAGGGGCTGAATGTGTCCTTGATTTTGTCCAGAGTGACTTCTTGTCACCAAGGACAAAATTGACATAAGAGATAATAGGTGCTAATTTTTTCATATAGCAATGGGAATAGATGATAGTAAAGGAAAGAAGAGAAGAAAGGTCTTCAAGTAGTACAAGAACTGTCCTATAGCAGCAGAGAACTAGGTGCTCTAATTCTTTCCTCTCACAGACTGGTTAAGAAAGTCACTTCTCTGGCTTGAAGTCATTGCAGAGGAATCTTGTCTCAAAGGGATCATCAGAGGGCATCAAATTGGTCAGAACCTCTCTTTTAGTACAGCACCAACTTCATTATCAATGGTAGCAGTGTCCACAGTCAATTCTCAGAGTCTCTATAGGAAATCAACCAGAGGAGAACTACTCAGTGACCTCTTATATGCTTGTCTCTGGAAAATTTTGCTGTGGTGTCAGTTTGGAGAATGGAACTCTGCACTGTACACCTCCTTACCTGGTTTGCCTCCCTTCTTTCTTCAGGAATCTCTGTGAGTGATCACAGATCCCAAATATCATAAGATCAGTGGATAGTGGCTTTTAAGAAAACATCTCTACCTCTATGGTCATTCTTAATTTAACATTACATTATATCCTATCCTATCAAATCATATCAATTATATATTGGGGAAGGAGGAAGACACTAGATCTGTAATTGCATTGGTGCAGGGCAGTTATTATGAAAAAAATCCTCTACCAATAAAGATTGCCTCTGCTCTACAACTTATTATCTTAGAGTATGCCTTGGGAAACTTAGCAGTTAATTAACTTAGACACGGGAGCAGCTAGGTGGCGCAGCGGATAGAGTGCTGGGCCTGGAATCAGGAAGACTCATCTTCCTGAGTTTGAATCTGGCCTCTGACACTTAAGAGTTTGTGTGATCCTGGGCAACTCTCCTAACTTGCCTGTTTTCTCATATATAAAATGAGCTAGACGAGGAAATGGCAAACTACTTAAGTGTCTGCCAAGAAAACCATAAATGGGGTCACAAAGAGTCAGACACAACTGAAAAGCAGCTAAACAACAGCAAACTTGGTCAGGGCCACAAAACTGGTATATGTTGGAGATAGGAGTTGAATCCACTTATCTCTGACAAGGCCAGTCCTCCATCTATTATATCATAATACCATGTTGATACATTCTCTCTCTCTCTCTCTCTCTCTCTCTCTCTCTCTCTCTCTCTCTCTCTCTCTCTCTCTCTCTCTCTCT